>NW_013668040.1:32832-72795 GCF_000517525.1 Limulus polyphemus | reverse complement strand
TACTGTAACGAACGAACGTTAACTTCAACAATACCCTGTGACTGCAGTTCAATTACTCACTGATTACACACACATTACCTTCCCCTCTTTTATATACCAGCGTTCCCCAATTTCTAGTAAGAACTTGAACATTCGCCAAAGTACATGATAGTTCTAGAAACGTTGCGTCACGGTGGTCATGTGACTCGCTGACGCAACAATACCTACTCATTCTAACACTAAATACTTTTGAAACCAATTCTAGTATATCGAATCATGTTTATTATGTATTAGAGAAACTCTGGTTTGTTTTACGAAACGGTGTACGTTATCTCCAGTTGAAACAGAATAGGATGACCTTGAAAAGAGAGGATATACGAAAACGTTCACAGGACGCATCAATAATACCATGTCCTCTCTTTTGCTTATTTTTTGTTAAATTTCGCGCAAAGCTATTGGAGGATTATCTGCGATAGCCGCTCTTAATTTAGAAGTGCTAGACTAGAGGGAGAGCATGCTAATTATCACTACACACCGCCAACTTTTGGGCTACTCTAATCGAAGAGTGGGAATGACCATCACGTCGTAACACTAAAAGAGCGAGCATATTCGGTGACAAGGTGCGAACTCGCGACCCGCAGGTCACTCCCCTCCATCAAGCGAAGACTTGATGAGTACTTGGGGTGTTAGGGCTGGATATAGGCAGATGGGGTTTTGATTAAATGAATGTGACAGCCATCATGGACCAATTGGCATCTCATTGTCTCTCGAACGTTACTTATAAGTTTAAAATCTAGTTACTCCTTACATACTTCTTTAAGCTTTTTGTGATTATTAGGATATTTAGGCTACATACTTAATGAGCTGTGTTATAACATGTTTCAATTGAATATAGTATTTCTTGTCAGTGTTGGTCAAACTATTTTATGTTTATTATCGTTCATCATTACAAGAAAATATGATATTTTGCTTTTGTTCCTGTTCTTAGGTTGGGCAAAATGTATTGTACTTCGTAAAACACAAAACAAATTAATCTAAACAGAGAAGATGATAGCACAAAAAATTTTATATATTGTTATTTGTAGGATGTGATATTTTTAACAGCTTTTTCTTTTAAATGAGTAGTACTATAAGCTCACTGAAAAGTGTTTAACATCATTAACTCAATAGAAAATTGTTACTATTAATGGGTTTCTGTTTAATTAGTTTGATGTTATGAGTGGTGTGCCTCGGGAATCTGTTCTGTGACTGTTTCTATTCATCCTTCACATTAATTGCTTTGATAGGACCGTAACTGAAGAACTGGTTAAGCTTTCAGACGATAACTCTTGTTTACATATACTCATTCGCGTGACCTCTCCTTTCAACATTATTTTTTTTCTTTCGCTACTGAAGATTGTGCACACTATTTTGTAAAATAAACTAGTACATGTAACATATGAAATAAGCTTCATCGTACTAGTACTGATTCCAAAAGTATTTAGTGTTAGAATGAGTAGCTACAAATAATTTTATGGTGCATCCTTTCAGTTCAATATATTGTTGTAAGCTATATTTTCAATGTTTTAATTTACATGTTAGATACATGACACATAAGGTTAAGATTTTGGAAACTGAACTAAGATCTAGATCAGTGTTTCCCAACCTTTTTCACCGCAGTAAAAATGCTTTCAGCAAACAATGAACGTTCATGCCCTCTTGTAATAAATTTTTAGACTATAAAAATATTTTCCTAAAATGAAAATTGTGAGGCAATAATAATCAATGCTTATGGTTTGATTTTAACAAATATAACTTTGAAACCCTCAAACTTTTCTGTCCACCCCCCTGCCGCCCCATCAAAGATAAATGACCCCTGAATTTCAAAGACGCCCACTAGGGGGCGATACCACCCAGGTTGGGGAACACTGATCTAGATGGTACATTAGTATAAATGTGAGTAAGCAGTCAGTTTTCAGTTGATAAATTGCCAGTCATTTAGTGACGTATTTGGATCAGTGTTAGTTATTGTGTGTATTCATTGACTCGATCGATTAGCTATAAAACTGTACAAGTAAAGTTATTCGTAGTACTGTTACTGTGTAGATCTCTGTCGGAAGTGGAAACGTTATCTGTGAACTTACACCTACAAGTACCATTGAGTATAAGTGATATTAGCCTGTAGGTTAAAAACAAATAAACTAATTTGTTATTCGTCCATCGAAAGCATAAGGTTATAACACAGTAAACTTCAACTTCGAGATGACCTCACGAGGCGATATCCGAGTTTATTGAATTGATGAAACAGTTAAATTAAAAGAAAGACAGGAAGCTTGTTTGTAGTTGAGCACAAAGATGCACAATGGGCTATTTGCTTTGTGCCCACAATGGGTATTGGAACTTGATTTTTAGCGTTATAAGACTGCAGACATACCGAGACCACCCTCAGACAGGAAGAGAGAAACAGAAAATTAAGATAAAGTCAAAAATAAAGAGATAGAGAATTAAAAGAAAATCAAAAAGAAAGATACGCTACATGACTCACCTTTGATGTTATTTCCTTTTTACGTAAGCAGACAAAACTGCCAGACGTATCAGTTTGCCTGTATGTATGCCTACTATCAAATTGTCTCTCTAAGAACGCATAGCACTTGTAAATTTTTTATAACAATAAATGCAATGCAAATAAATTTGAGGAAACAGGATCTATGATCAGGACCTACATGCATGGAAGTCGTTGCAGAAGTTCGACAACTGTCATCAGACATTGAACAAAATAATCCCCAAGGAACATGCAGCACTTATGAAGTTGCCAGGTCTACCGGCCAACTCAGGTGATGCGTAAGCCAGTAAAATTGTTTCTATACAGGATTAAAAAACTACCTTCTTACTGCAGATCCTGAGGAGCAGTTTAACTTTACTTTAGGATTCACCTCACGTGTTCAAGTAGATGACAATCGGCTTGAAAATATTTGGGTCAATAAAGCACATTTTCATCTTCTCAACCAAACGAACATCTACAACTGCATTATTTGCGGTTATTAAAGGAACAATGTACCATGACAACCATATATATCAAATTCACAATGAAGCCCACAGAAACTGGGACAATTCAATATTTTTACTATTTCTGATCGCGACAAAAATAATAAAACTACAAACATAGACGATTCCAATTTTACTGGGACTTCTGGTGACTCTATGCAGTATGAAGTAACTTTATAGTCGTTTCACACTGGAAGTTTATAAAGTTGTCATGAAATTTCAGTATTTAAATAATAATTTTGTATAATAAATGTATACCGCTAGAGGTCTGACAATCATCGTGATGACGATTCAGTACCGGTTGTATGAAACTAGGCAGGTTGATATGATGTTGATATTGTGATGTTTAATATTTTTTTCATGTTTGTAAAGTCTAAAATATAACTTTTAGTAATTTGATGCGGAAAAAGAAGGTTATGCAAGAACTTCAACTTGTTCGAGTTCAACGATATCGTGTACATTTGGTGTTTGTTAATTTAAAATATTGAGCAAAGAATACTTGAGATTTTATTTCAAATTTTCATGCCAGAATATATTATAAGTGTTATAATATAACTTATAAGTAATAAACCTCGATCTTTAAACCTAATTTTATAAAAAGGTAAGTTGATATTAGTTCGTGTTTCACTTTTCGTTTCTCACCATTACTATTATTTAAGCCTGTTATTATTAAACTATACATAGAAATTATATCAGATACAGGATTATCATAATTAATAAAGTAACACACATATTTTATTTTATTTTGAAAACAGTAAAGCTAGATAATTTCGTTTAGCAGTAACTGTCTTTTTTGTTTATGTGCAAGTATACTTAAAGTTTTGTTGCTGCATTAGCTGTATGCCATTCTAGTCGGTGCCATGAAATTGACTCTAGACATGGCCAAACACAGTCTAGTCACTGGCATGCTAAACTCCATGGACCTTTGAGTCCACCATTTGCATCCTGTCACTGTAATAAAATAAAATAAAAATACCTACATTTTAACGGGTTGTGGGTGCATTATAAGTGTGAAGGTTAAATCCTATTTAACCTAGTCAAGCAAGAGGAACCCAAGAGTTGAAGGTGGGTGTTGTTGACTAGCTGTTTTCCCTATAGGCTATAAGTTCAAAATTAAAAATGGCTAATACAAATAGTCATTGAACAGCCTTGCATATATGTCCAAAGACAAACAAGACCAGATTATTTGATTGACTTTTGTACAGCTTTGGTGAATTATATAATGTTGTGTGTGTGTTAGTAAACATAGAAGATGTATTACAATAATAATAATAAATATTATATATATTTTATATTTACTATAGCAAAAACTATTTTTTTTTCTATATTACTAGAATGAAATATTAATTTGTAAAATATTTCTTTTGGTAAAGTTATTCCAACTTCCATTTTATATTTCATTTAATCATCTCAGTAGCAGTATATATATATACGTAATTCGTCACTGTCATGAAGGGGTATGGTTTTTATGCCATGTTATTTTGTGGAGAGACAGTGATATTATTAAACGGTCCATTTTCAAGGAAAGCAGTACATGTACAAGTGTTAAGGGAAGATCTATTGATTGACTAGGCTAAGTTGTTCTTGAAACTGTGCCTTCATACAATTAAGTCTAAGTACATGTTTATCTAGTCAATCTTAGGCTGACATCAGCTAATGATTCAATGCTACTGTAGCATGAGATCTATAAAGATATTTACACTATAGCTTGCGGTCCACACGGATACTATTATCATCACTATTTTAACTTTCGTTTATTTGCAATGGGCACCATTTATTAAAAATAACGCTTTTAAACTAATAAAGTACAAAACACCATTACATAACGTTTTAGGGGCAAATATAATTGGAATGAAATGAATTCCAACAATCAAAACTAGCACAATTATAACCTAAATATATGGTACCCTTTTGGATCACACAACTTATTAAATTATTATTATTATTTGCTGAACAAAATGTGGATAGATATAAATTACTTAGCAAGAAAGTATGTTTTAGTGAATCATTAAAACAGTGATGATGATGATAGTATTTGTGTAGACTGCACGATATAGTGTAAATATCTGTAGATTGCATGCTATAGTGTAAATATCTGTAGATTGCATGCTATAGTATAAATATCTTTGTAGATTGCGTGCCATAGTAGCACCAATGATTCTTTACTATTTTGACTCTGCTCTCTCTATTTTGCTCTTGTTTTGAGTTTCAATTTATCACTACTGACTTAGTCATTATTTCATAATTTTATTTTATGCCTATCCAGTGTTGTTCCATGATTCTATAGTTTAAGGTACTGCGTTTTCTTGTCTCAAAATTAAGGGGGTGGGTACAATGGAAATTTTAAGGAACGAACCAGTAAAATATTGTTTTTCATATTGAAAATTGTTACTAAGAGGTGGCAATTATATTTATTTAGTAGAGTAGGATTGTTAGCAGTGATTTGTTAGTTACTTCCACATTGAAAAAATTATTCTTATGATTCTACACCTTTTTTTTTAAGATTCCAAAGCAAAACCTTAATAATCTACATGGATGTGGTACATTAGATATGTGTAAATTACTTGTAGTCAACCTGGAATATCATGGGTGGCCACATCACTAGCATGTTGATACTAACATCTTAAGAACTAGTTCAGTGGTTTTTGTGGGTTATATTAGTACAGTAATGCTGTGTATTTTATTCTCATCAGTAATGTAAGTATAGAATAATCACAGGGGATATTATAAATGGTGTTTTTTCCTCTCTGTTGAATTCTTAGGTTTAGTACTAACTACAGTTGTATTGTGTTGTTATGCTTATATATATATCTATAGGTTTGTTGCTAACTTTGATTGTATTGTGCTGGTCGTGGCTTTATGTTTACATATCTAGGTTTGGTACTAACTGTGATTGTGTTGTGGCTTCATGTTTATGTATCTTTAAGTTTGGTACTAACTATGATTGTATTGTGTTGTTATGCTTATATATATATATATCTATAGGTTTGGTACTAACTGTGATTGTATTGTGTTGTGGCTTCATGTTTACGTATCTTTAAGTTTGGTACTAACTATGATTGTATTGTGTTGTTATGCTTATATATATATCTATAGGTTTGGTACTAACTGTGATTGTATTGTGTTGTGGCTTCATGTTTACGTATCTTTAATTTTGGTACTAACTACGATTGTATTGTGTTGTTATGCTTATATATATATATAGGTTTGGTGATAACAGTGATTGTATTGTGCTGGTCGTGGCTTTATGTTTACGTATCTTTTGTAGGCTTTCTGAGAGACCTTTGACATGAGGAAATATGGCTATATTTCTGTAATTATATTCCTGTTAATTTTCTCTATTTTCATCCTTTCCAAGTATTTTCTATATCCATTATAAAGAAGGTTTGTAATAGTGTGTGTGTGTATTAATTTTTATCTTCGTTGATATTACAAGTCTTGTTTATTCTAGAAGCAGACAGTCTGTGACACCTGTTTTTCCATTATTGGGGTGGTTTGATTTATAATCTAAGTATTTACCCATATTCATGGGTTTTCTATAAATTCTTGTGGTATAAGAGTTGTGTGTTTTGGTAATAACATCATCAAAAAATGTGAGTTTATCTCATTCCTATTTCTATTGGTGAATGTTGTCTGTTCAGGTAATTCATGAATTTTTGGATCTTGTCTGTTGGGGCTGCATGAATGTATTCATCAACATACCTGAGCTAAATCTTGAGGTTTAGAATGGATGTTTTAAGTATGGTAACTCTGAAGTGCACCATGTGGATGTTAGTGAGTACTGGTGATAGATGTGAGCTCAGGGCTAGGCTTTCTTATTTTTGGTAGTACTTATATTTATGTTGGAAATGGGTTGTGTTGAGACAAAAGGTTGTGATTTCTATTATTGTGGGGTTTGACAGTTGAGTGCATTCCTTATGAGTTTTTTTATTTTTACGGTGTTGGCAGAATTATAAGCTTGGATAAGATGAAACTGATAATTATGTTGTGTGATTATCATGGTTGCTTTTATATCGTTACAAAAAGTGAGGATATTTGATGTGTTAATGGTGATGTTATATATACCAGATATCTAGCTAAGGTGTGGCATAATAAATCTATGTCTATGAGACAGTGAGGGTAGAGTTGGTTGTGAATTTTATGTAAACCACACACGTGTGGGATGGTGCTGTGGTGTCTGTTTGTGACTTGTTTGCTGTTTGGTTAACTTGTTTGTTTGTAGGTGGTTTTTGACTTTAATGATCTTTTTGTAGTGGTTACCTTTGTCCATGATTAGAGTAGCATTCTCTTTCTTTGCTTGTAGAATTATAATGGTATTCATTTTCTTCAAGTTTCTGAGGTGGTTTGTTTTTTATAAGGTGATATTAAAGTGGGATTTACATTTCATAGCATTCCAGACTGCTGACTTTATTCTTATATTGAATTATTTTTCTGGTAGGCTGTACATTGTGTCTTCTGTTGTTGTAACTTGATCTGAAATAGGTATTTACTTATGTGTTGGGCAAAGTTTATTAAGGTGTATTTGGGAGTGTCTACAGTGTTAGGAGGTTTCTTGTTTCTAAAATTGATAAGTGAATTTAGATCTTATTTGTGAATTTCTTTAATAGTTACATGTGTGTTGGTATGATTGAATAACTTAGTGTATGTTGCCTTTGGTATTATATGTCTTCTTATATAGGTTGTTGATTATATTCTGTATCTTGTGCTTATTTATTATATGGTGATATTTGATCCTATCTCAGGCTATGGGTTTATAAGTTTATGAGCTTTTGACATTGTAGGGTGTTGATAGGTAATTTAACCTTAAGTCTTAGGAATTTGGTTATGTTTACATTTATGGAGGAAGGTGAGTTGGTTACTAAAATCAGTGGTTGTTGAAAGATAAGTAGTTGATGAAGATTTTCTGTTCACAGTTTGCTGATGAAATGGTAGTGACAAGATGTTTTGATCCACTAACATGCATCTTTCCTTGAACATTTATTCTCTTAAAAGGAAAACCACTTTGATATGACGTATATGGGTTTAGTGTGATTAAAGGTCTAGATAGGTTGGCTGTATTGTAACTTGAGGAAAGTAAGTATAGTCTGATAACATGGATAATAGCATGGTCTTAGTGTAGGTTTTCTGTTACCTATACTCAGAATAATCTACCTAAATAAATTTGTTTAAGAAATTCCTGAGATAAGCTTCATAATAGTTTTGAATGTGGTAGGTATAGGTTACTGGAAGAAATTGAACTTTTATATAATAAAAAATCAATTCAACTATATTTTTTTTGAAGTCAATGAGTTTTGTTTTTTCAGTCATAATATGAAAAATTTCTTTAGAAATGACATTATTCTATACCTTGTTTTTAGTATTGATAAGCTATATAGTTGTGCAAGATCACTTGGGTATTAGAAATAACATTATTGTCCTTAATATTTTATAAAACCTATTATTGAGTAATAAGTATTATATGCCCTACTTAGGTCCATTCCAAAGTGGATGAATTAAGGAAAAATCATCAATACATGTAGATGAAAAAACACTAAGTTTACAAAAATATGAAATTTATTAGCATAACGGAGGATGTCAAGGTTTATTGAAATAAAACAAATTCATAAAAATGTTTGGTTTAGGCTAGAAAAGCTTATGAAGTTGTAAAATTATGTTAACTGCAATAAGGCTTAAAGTTTTGGACTCTGTGTAGAAGCACTCTAAAGTTACTTGAATTGTGTGCTCTAATGTTAGATTTTTAGGTACATGTATATATATATATATTTTTTTTTATGTGGGTACCTGTTTAAGTATTTAAATGAAGTGGTTGGAGATAGAGATTTGAACATAGGGATTATAATAAAGGTTTTGGAAGCCTAGACACACATTTCTGTGGCAAAATAATTTTCAGTTTGATGATTTTGCATTTCCAGTTAGTTTTACTTCTTTTAAGTTTCTTTTTAATAGGCATATGAACACATATGATAAATTTTAATTTGTTTTAATGTTTATTTATGAGACAACCTCAGAGTACTCAAAGTTGTTCTGTCCAATTTTTATTTTCTAAAATCCTAAATATTAACTTTTGGTGAGTGAAATCTAAGCCTACTTTGTATGTGTTTCACAATATACATACCTTTCAATACACTTATTTGAAAAATGTCAGTGCTACAAAAACCTTGGTATTGTTTCTTATCCACTTTTTCCAGTGGTGAACAGCTCAGATCAGTTTGATACAGTTATCTACTAAAGCTGAACAAGCAATCAATATATTCAAATACCTAAAAGCAACATTTACATTGAGTAGTGTTGTAATTTATTAATTGAGATTAATCGAGTATTATCGTGATTCATGAAAATGATCAACTAATTTATACTATTGTTTCTTATTTTTACTGTTTTCAGTTACTCCAACAATGTAAGCAATCAAAACATTGTCACTATGATTTGTTGTTATTATTCTAATTAATTCATGGTTGTTCAGCTTAATCAATTAGTGTCACGATTGACAAAAATAATCAACTAATCAAAATCAATGTTTATGATTATTCCAATTATCCAAGCTTCATGTGAATAATAATTAGTGAATGTAATGAATTATTGAGCTCAGTGATTAATCAATTAGCAAATTATATTAATTGCCATCTCTATTGTCTTTACTTTTTTTGCTATATAGCTTCTTTCATTGTGCACTTTAGTAAACCCAGCATTTTTCCTCTTTTCTTATGAGGGCAGCTTTAACTGTAAGATATCTGTTAGTTTATAATTTCCTTGACTAGCCTGCTTTTCTCACTGTCCAAACCTTTTACTAAGACAAATTCTTTCTTTTTCTGCAACAAGCAAATTTCACAAAATGACCCTAAATATCTCACATTTTTATTTTCTGTTTTCAGAAATAACCTGCTTTTTATATCTATTACTCACTACTTGCTTTAATTATTTGCTCTTTCAATACTTACCAGAATTTCTAATTACATAAATTCCACAATCAGGCAAAAGCTTGAAATTGAAGAAAATCTCATAAGTGTAATAAGAGTCAAAAATAATCAAAAAAAGAGCTAATGTAACTTGACACTTCTCTAAAAGAAAACCAAATATAAAATAAAATGAGACAAGGCTGTTTATTCTGTCAAGATCATCCCAAAGTGAAAAAGTAAAAAAAAAATCTTGTGTGTATATATTTTCATTGGTGGGTCCAGGTGGGAGATTTGAACCCGAAATCTGTCACACAGTGCTGTATCAATTGAGGTAACGGGCTAACCCAGTAGCATTGCTAATAAGTCACTTTTTAACTCAGACTACTACATTCTTCCCCTATCACAAATAAGGCCCAATCTCAGCCCTAATTTAAGGGTAGTGATGGCAATTAGTTGGGCACCATTGTGGTAATTTGTTTTTACAATATATATATATATATATTTCTTCACCTCAGATTTTGAACTTCAGGTGTCATGCCTGCTGAGCACTCTATAAACTCAACTGAAAAGTTAATCCAGTAGCACTTGCTAATAAGTCACTTTTTAACAACTTAAACTACTAAAGTACTCACTACAAAATTCATAAATGAATCAGTATTTTTCTTGACTTTCATAATTCCTTTTACCCTTATTCCTATCTTTCTTGACTTAGTTATCTATGAACAGTTATCCATTTCACAAATAAATTAATATTTTTAATAAATTAGTATATTAGAGGTTTAATTACTGTGTTAATCTACTTAGGAAAGTAAAGACATGGTAGTGATGCATTACTTTTTGCCACCGTAACCAAACTAACAAAAAATGTTTGTATATGTTATTAAAAATTTTCCCATTCAGATTAGCCACATAGTATTTCTCTCTTAAAATCTTTTGCAGTTTTTGGAAGTCAGCTTTTTCTAAAATTTGGGATAGAACCCTATAATTGTTATTAACTCTATCACTGGTTTCAATGAGAACATCTTAGGTGATATGGTTGATTGCTAGTGCATTTACACAACCTAATTTCTAACAATATCCTCTTCATAAGTAAGAACAAAGTGTAAACTAGTATCTTCTCTAATAACTCTTTTGCATGTTTAATAAGCCCCCCCCACCACACACACATAAAACTACAAGAAATTCTTCAGCCTAATATAAATAAGGTATACCTATTCCAGTGAAATTCCATAAATGTATTATTTTTCATAATAGTAGGCCTATTTATAGTGGAAAGAAGTGATCTTCATATTCTCATTCCTATCAAAGTTAAAAACTTGATCAGGCAAGTTTGACACAGGTGCTTTTTTTTTTACAACTTCAGTGATATCACTTCTCGTTACCTTTCAGCTCGCTTTTAACAAACAAAATAACGTTTTTCCTCACACAAACTAAAACCATAATTTTATATTAACAAGTGCTCAGTGACACCAGTGACATCTATGGGGTTAAGTGCTTATTGAGAGCATCTGATTTTAGCAATTTATTGAAAAAGATTAGTATAAAAGAAATTGATCTTATTTTCAACTGTATCAGTATTAACAATCTTACTCACCTCTTTCAAAATCCATGATCAAATAATTTAATTCTTTCACCACTTTCTAAACAGTCACTATAAAAGTTAGTCATTGCTTTCCCAAACACTGTATCCTAACCTGCTTAAATAGAGATCATTTCATGCAAACATCTTTCCTACTCTTAAGCCTGTCATGCATATTTAACATTCTACCTGTTGATTCAAACAATAATCTTTTGTTTAATCGTTGCATTCTTTTTAAAGTTTCTTGTCCTCAGCAGAACATGTGGATGAATTTGTACAAGAGCTATTCAGTGATTTTATCCTTGGAGCTAGTTAATGACATTTCAATTCTGCCATTACTAACATCATTAGCTTCAATATGCACCATAAACAAATAATTTTTGTACTAAAGTACTTTGTATACAAATTCTAATCCTTTCTTCTGTATGTTCCACTACAAACAAGAATTTCTGTATGTTGAATGAGAGAATCCCTTACTACTAAAACCTCAGGATCCTTTCCCACCCTCATTAATGGTCAGAAATACAATTCTGTTTATCACAGTTAGTTGCCCCTTACTTAGTCATGTTTACATAATGCAATGCTTTCATACCTTGAATACAATAGTAAACATTGTATTTTCCCCCAGTTTTGTTTAAAAAGTAATTTCAAATTGAAGGTTTTATATATTTTCTATAACTATATCCCATCATGATTGTCTTAAATTTCTAATCCTACAGTTTTCCCCAGAGCAAACATCACCCTTTCCTCTTTCAAGCAATCTACAGCAAACTCCATTATTTCACTCAGGGCCTTTTCCTCTTAGAAACTATTAAAAAATGTAACATACTCTTTAAACTTGTATGCAACCCCTCAAACTCTGTTATATAACTTACTTTTCACTACTTCAGCATCAATTGCAGTAATACATACTGAATCATGAAAACACATTAAACTGACAGGTGAAAAATCACGAGCTTTATAAATGTATTGTAGTAATTTTTTATCATTATTACATTTTCTTTTGGCTGTAGATTTTTCAAATTTTAGATTTGAAACATAATATAAGACCACAAAGATCACTTTTGGTCAATCAAGGCTGTCTGTGCACCAACCTTTGAGCAAAAGTACAAATGTAAATCCGACTTTTTGAGGGGGAAATCATCAATGTCCTTTTCAAACTCTTAAATTTCAAAAGTGCATGGTATCACTACTGTTGTTGATAACTCATTCCAAAAGCTAATCCCCATTTTAAAAAGGAAAATAAAACTGGCTTGACTGAAGTGTTGCCTTTCTTTTCCTAATCTTAAGTTTATCTTCTCATCCTACATGTTTTATCTGTAGAATATGGTACAAAGAATGAAGTCTTTATTCTGTCAATTTCCCAGATAATCTTGTAAACTTCAATAGGATCACCTCTTTCCCTTCTTTTCTCAAGAGAAAACAGGTTAAGAAATCTTAATATATCTCCATAAGATAACTCTTCCATCCCATCAGCTATCGTGTGAACTTTCAAGTTCTCCACAATTCAGTATCCAGTGTTGTAGCTGTGGTGGGCGGGGCCGCCCAGCACTCCCGTGCAATATGACTACTGCTGCCTGCTAAATATCACTGAGAAAAAATTCACCATAAGCATGAAAAATTTCTTTGTCAATGTTGCAGTGCAGTTTATTTCACAATAAGCTTGTTAGAAACAAACATTTTTCCTGAAAAGTCACAAAGCAAATAACCTTTACACTAAAATACTTTTCAAGAAAAATCTACAGGAATAAACCTGCACACGAAACTGAACAAATGGTCTACATCATGTTAATTCACTTGGACGTAATGTGTCACATCACAAAATATCATCAACAGTGGATACCATACAAAGCCTCTTTTCTTTCCAGTGAAAGTTTATGTGGTGTGTAAAAATATTTTCAAAATTTTATGGATATCTAAAATATAAAATTATATCAATGTGTTTTTAGCATTCTGGCTAATTTGTATCAATTACCTGCTGTTAAAGACAGATCAATGAGAAAAATAAAACTCAGCCTACAGTAAAATTGTTTTCTGTCTCTATTTTTTTAGACTCGTCTTTCATCTTATAACACGTTTGCCTAGTTACTGCTCATATAGAGTGTTTTATCAACATGAAAGTAATAACTGTTTTTTACCACCCACCACTCAAATCTTCCTAGCTGCAGCCCTGTCAGTGTCCTTTCTTTGATAATGAGACCAAAACAGAACACAGTATTCCATAGGAGGGGGTAGCCATTGATTTGAGTAAAGAGAAAAATTACCTTTTTTCACTTGTGATAGTTATTTTTTTATAAATATACTAAAATTCTATGAACTTTTCTACTACATGTAGAAAGTATTATCTTGATAGCTTAAGTGACTTATCCACCACCATGCCATATCCTTTTTATCTATCACACTATGTGGTGGATTCTCAACCATATTAAAAGTGTGATCTGAATTATGATAACCACTAACACTTATTATAATTATAGGCAACTTGTCAACTGCATGTCCAAGTTACTAATTTATCCAAGTCATTGTTTAGTAAATCGACATTTTCTGTTACAGTACTTGTTTAACAATAATGTTTTGGTGCAAGCATGAAACTGCATGGGATCTTATTAGTTTACTACACTTGTAATGATATTGTTAGGTTCGTACTTTCATGAAGTACAACAAAGTTCTGTATTAAGGTTTTAGCAGTGCATACTATTTTGCTAAACAATTTGTTTTACTTCTTTTTTTTTTTTTTTTTTACTAGTTAATCAGTGTATGTGGTCATAATTTTTAAAAGAACATGCACAATTTGAAGAAATTATCATGCAGAACATCAGAATGGAATGGAGTCTCAAGTTTGCAGAATCTGTTGATTTCAGCAGGGCTAGTTTTCTTTGTATTTTGTGGTGTGTCTGGATTTGTTACTGCTGAAAGCTCAGAAGAGAAAATTTTAAATGTACCAAGTCCAGCTATTCAGTTAGACCCTAAAAATGCAGTAAAATTTAATTATCCAGATGAGTTCAGTGAGGTAGGTTATACTTTGATTTTGTTTACTGTGACATTAATTTGGCAAATGGTTAAAATTTGTTTGCCAAAATAAACAAAATATTAAATATTTTGATGAGCAGAACAAGGTCTTACCTAAATGTGTATGAGGCTTGTGGCAACGACATAGGAATGGTTGTGAAACTTTAGAAGATATATATATAATGTAAAACATAGTAAATCACACATCGAAAACCTGACAAGTTGAGTTTTTGGAGAAGATGTATAGTGAAAAAACTTGGTTAGTGTGGCTACTTGAGTTGTAAAACACGAGTATTCTAATCTGTTCAAATAACATTACAAAACCAAATCGACCACCTGTTAGATGAATCTGAAATATGCTTGTACAAGAACAATTGTAGTAAGCATGAATTTTGCATAATGAAATGAACTTGGTAACTACTCTGTTGTTAATACAGCTTAAGCTCTTTTTTTTTTAAATAGCCGTATAATAAGTATTTGCCAGTTGATTCAGATTTCAATATATTGAATATATATATATTAATGTTGAACATGTATGATTATTGTTTACTGTTATAAGCCTTTAGTGACACGCTTTTATGATTTTTAACATGCTAATTAATGAGTAATATATAACATATGGACAGCAAAGGAACATTTGCTCTTTCAAGGCTGTCCTTGTACACCCACTCTGACAAAAAGTAAAAATTTATACCCACTAGCTATTTTTCAGGAAATCATCATTTCTCCTCTTGCACTCCTGTTAAGTGTTAGTTTTAAATACTGATGATGCCAACTCATTCTACAAGTCAGGTTACCTTGTTATTAAGATGAAACTGTCTTAACTGGAATTTAGTCTGCCTTTTTTTTTTCAAATCTTAAATCAGTGTGCTTTCATCCATTTATCTTTAAAATATAATACAGAGAAATCAGAAGCTTTTATTCAATCGACCCCTCCCATCTCTCCCTGGATAAGCTTATAAGTTTCAGTAAGGACACCTCTTACTCTCAAGAGAAAATGAGAGATCTTAACATATCCCTGTAAGATAACCCTCCCAGCTCCAGAATCATCTTAGCAGCCCTCCTCTGAACCATTCCCAATAAGTCAGCATCCATTCTTAGATAAGGAAATCAAAATTATACACTGCTGAGCAGTTTTAAATCAGTTAATTAATACAAGTATCATTTTCATCAATTAGTGTCAAGTAAACAAATCATTTATTCAAAATTAGTATTTCTGGTTACAAAGGCCTGCAAATTTAAACTTCATAAAAGTTGTTTTGGCTTTAATAATGGATTTTTCATAATTCAGCTACGCAGATTTCGAAACTAATATTCAGTTTTTCTGTCATTTAAGGAATTTTTACAAATCAGGAAGTAAAAAAAAAACTCTTACTTTTACAAATTTACAAGTTTACCACAAATATAATAGAATATTGTCTTGGTCATTTACACAACCTCTTGTTGCCATAGCGATGAATAAATAATATTCCAAAGAAAAATATAATGTCAGAGTGCACACACAAACAAATATTATCCAGAAATGACACGTCATGCATCCTGTTAACCGTTTATATACTAGCGGTGTGTATCTCGTGGGTTCTAGAATGATTGATAAAATGCATCATGATTGGTCTAGATAAATCTATAGCGAGTGGTTGTCAACATTTTAAGCATAACAAAATGTGACCCAATTTCAATGAAAATAATTCTATTATGTAAAAGTACATATGATGTTTTGTGAAAAATTTGTACGTGATGGAGAAAAATGGATATCATTTTCAGATTCAGCATACAGGAATTACTGTAAAAAATGTAAAACTTTCAAGACAATAAAACCATTGCAGGCCTGTGTTATTACCATTTTCAATTATTCCTACAATCAATTAATTGAAATTACGAATAAATCAATTGTCACAAAAATAATCAACAAATCAAAATGAGGATTTCTGTTGATTACTACTTTAGATTATTCCAACTATCCAATTAGTCAAAATATTGCTGTTATGTATGTTTGTTGTTAGGTACAAAGCTATATAATGGACTATCTGTGCTTTGCCCAATGTTAGCCTTTTAGCTGTTTTTTTTACTTCAAGTTTGTTCAGTTTTAGTGATTCATGGGTGGGTGGGGGCGTGATTCAAGAGTTTTGGGTTCTATTCCCGTTGCCACCCAAGTTTGTCTGTTCTATCTTTATTGTGGCAAAGTTACTAAGGCTGTCTACCTCTGTCACTAATTTTGATCAACTGACTTGAGGGAGGGCAACTTTTTTTCTTTTTTGCCTGTACATACCAGGTTTAAGAAACACACTAATAAATTGATTAATCAGTTAATGGGCTAGTTGATTAATTGATTGGCAAATAGTGAGGCTTAATTAGTGGTTTGATTAGAGAGATAATTATCTCTTTTTGATATTTAATAATTTTGAAACATTAAAATGTAACCTTGGTGTTTTTGTAACATTTTTACTAGTTTATCAATATAATAAATGAATTTTGATTTGATTTTGTTGTGTACATGCACATTGCCTAAGACAAAGAACAGCTGGAGTAAATATTACTTTATCATCATGTATGGTACAGCAAAACTTCTACTATGAAATAATTTCAATTTATTGTTATCTAAATCAGACCTAAGTAGATAGTTATTGTTAGTCAATTTAGGCTCATTTAAGTGCTAGGATACCTGCTCCGTGGCTGATCCAGATGCTTGCAGCTGTAACTGCACACTGTTTTAGTATATAAATGGTTAAAAAAGACTTCAGAGGCTGATTACATGCCCAATGAGGTACCTCCTGTTCACATCAAGGTACAAAACAGCTAATTTAAGATGATGCCAAGAATACATCCAGTAGACTAACAACATGTAGAGCAACATTCTTTTTAGAACAAATGAATCACATTTCCTCCTACAATCATATAATAACAGGCATGTATCCATTTGGAGGGTATTTGGGATCAGGTCTAATCTGATTTGTATACAAAAATATGATGCATTTGGTGATGGTAAAAATATGTGAGGAGTGAGAATGAATATACTGTGTTCTACATCTTGTAGAATGGTATCATTAATGCCACATATTATATTCAGCATGTGTGGATGGTCATAGATGTATCACATTTCTTCTAGTTACTTCTAGACAGTAAAGATACTTAACTATCTCTTGGAGGAATCATCAGCAATGTTTCAAGATCTTATCAAATTGTAAATTAAGCTTTGGGATCTGGCTGTCCATGCTGACTAGATTCTATACTGAAGTAAAACAATTGAATTGTGTTCATTTATGAGTGTAGGCAGAGTGACCAGTCATTTGCATTTCAGAATGCCTGATAGATCATTAGGTGTGTGAGCTGCATAGAAATGAACTGAATGAACTGGTTTTTACTTGTCATGGTGAAACTAATATACTTCTGTCTTTATTTTCTGCAACACATTAAAACCATTGTTTACATAGCATATCTGAAGTACATTCTTAGTAGCTTTATAAGAGAACATAAACTTTCAAGGACATTATGGAACAAGAGACAGTTATCACAGTTAGTTTAGAGAACCATTTGTTAACTGACCTATCATGACTTAAAAAAATGTAAGAATCATGTTTTTAAACATTCATTTTTGTGATGGGACTTACTGTGTGGGGATCAAATGTACTTTCATTTTAATGAGAACTTCTTGATTTTGTTTTGAATTACAGTAGTAGACATGGTAATAGTGTGCATAAGTGCTTCTTTGATGTGCTGAGTGGATTTCATAGCTTTCTTATTTTTTTTTATGTCCATGTTGGACTGGTTTATTTAAAAAATAAAGTTAACATATAAATTTTTGTATCTCCTTTCAGTATTATTTCTGTTTGGATTTGTATTAATTGACTTTTTTCATGTAATAGTTTTACATTATGAGAAATTCACCTCCTAAAAACATTTTTCTTGTTGTTGTTCAAGCAATTATCTATATATATGATTATTTTTTTTTCTCAGAAAGGTGGTGATTTTAAAAAGCCAAGTAAATTCTTGAATAAATTTGGAAAGACAGGAGAACTGGGTTTTATTCATGCATTTGTTGCAGCAGTTTCTGTGATTATTGTCTCTGAGCTGGGAGATAAAACTTTTTTCATTGCTGCTATCATGGCAATGCGTCACCCTCGACTTACAGTTTTTCTGGGTGCTATAACAGCACTAATCGTTATGACCATTCTTTCAGGTATATATATAATAAAATTAAATATTTTGCACATTACTTTTGTTTACATAAAATGTGAATTGTGCTTTAATTTAAAAATACAGCTGTTTCCTATTATGTTTAACAAAGTCAAATCAAGAGCAAGTGTGCTTAATTGGACTCCACATTCACAAAGGATGTTATAAGTGGCATTTTTGCTATCCTTTCAGTCTTTATATGGTTTGATGTGTATTATCTGCATTTGTACTGTGTTATAGCCTGTGAATATTGTTCTGATAGTTTTATCTTTATATATTCTCTGTATGTTTTCAGAGACATGGAAATATCACTGTCTATAAAAGTACAGCAATTAATCCACTTGTTGATCGGTTTGTATAACATTCTTTTAGGAGTTTCACTTTGATACAAGTATATGCTATCAAGTGTGTGTGAAACAATCTTAAGTTTATTTCAGTTAAATATACTTGAGAGATTTATACTATATTTTAGGCTCTGGAATGGCTACTAAAATATATTTTGACATGTGTAAGTTACATTTAGAATTGGCCAAATTAATAACATATATATTTGTTTTGCTATATAATTTGTGTGTTTTAAATTCTGTACTTGAATTAAAATGTTTTAATTGAAATATATTAAAATTGCTTACAAAAACTTGGTTTCTGTAAGCATAGATTTTTGTTCTTTTGAAAAAAGGTGGGGAAAATGTTAAATGTAAAATCAGCTGATTATGGTATGGTCAGTAAGTCAAAACTGAAGAAAGTACACACTGAAAAAATAAACTAGGTTAATCATTATCTTTTGGTCAGTATCTCTCTTCAGAGGCACCACCTGAAGAAATTAACTACCCAAAAGATTGTGAACAAGTAAATAAGAAGCATTTTTAACATTCTATTAGTGAACTTTTTTAAACATTATTTCATCTAATCCTGACACAAGTTTGTTTAAACTAACCTGACTTTAAGTGTTGGAATGCACAGTTTGAATATATGATAAAGGTATACATTGAGATATTAGCTATCCTCAATAGTAAAAATTTCTTTCTTTACTTATATTTCTTACTTATGATGGAGAAGGAGGTTTCTACTTTACAATGAATTTTTTTTCATGGTATGCAATGTGTCGGAAGTGCTCAGAGAAATAAAAATGTCTTGTGTAGAATTGTATTGAAAAATGCATTAAAAATAAAATTAGTAGCTGTACATATAATTCAATACTTAAAATATTCTATGGGAGTAATTTGAAATGCTCATATCCATTTTCCCTTTATTTTTTTATTCATATTAAGAAAATAAATTACAAAATACCTATAACTGCAGTAGACTTATTAACTATAGTGTATGTAGGACTGTGAATTCTTGTTTAGTACAAAAATCATAGAAAAACTAAGGTGTTGAGTTTAGCAAACAAACCAATCTTTGCAATTTGTCAGATTATTATCAGTTTATAAGAATAATTTTCTTTGAAATTGGACTTGGTTTGCTAACAAGGATTAGTTGGACCAAACTATAGAATGAATTAGAATGGTTTGTATCACAGCTAGAAAAGTCTACTTCCAAATTATATACGATGATTTTTTTATGGGATTGTGGAAAAAAATGAATCTGGTAATTTTCCTTTACTACATTGACAAATTGAAAATTATGTTTTTCTTCAGCTTTTAAAAACAGTTCAAGTTTCTAAACATCATTTCATTACTACAATATACTTCCTGTGTACATATTGCTAAAATAGCAATTTGGTATATGTCAAGAGCAGAAAAATATTTACAAAACACTTTTATATGGTTTATTTCCATTATGTAATTCTCCTGATGCACTATATGTGATTGAAAACCCATTTCTTCTCTCTTTTTTTTATTTCATTAGCTTGTCTTGGATTTGCTACAACCATCATTCCTAGGATGTATACTTACTATATTTCAACAGCTCTGTTTGCCCTCTTTGGGTTGAAGATGCTAAAAGAAGGTAACTATTCTGGTTTAAAACTTTTTAACTTTACAGGAAATATCAAAAATGCTTTCTGTGTTTTTTAGCAAAGGATTAGACTAAAATTTGATCAGTTGAAAACTGTGAATCTGTGGTACATTTCTGCTTGAGGGCAGTGTCCTCTGAATTCAAGCTTTTGAATTGACCAATTGGTTGGAACTGATCCCATAGCTTCAAAGCTGCTAGTTAACTTTTAGTTAAGTGTATAGTAAGGTTGGAAAGACAGCAAACTGTGTACATAATTTTGATCAGTTATTATAATGTGTTAAAAGAACAGAATAGTGAAGTTCGGGTTAAGATGTATTTGTATAACAACAGATATTGTAACTTCACTTTCCTTTATATTATATGTGATCATACGTGATTTGTCTTCTTTGAGAAACTTATCAAAATCACTATGTACACTGATGTTCTGTGCAGCACCATCTGTTATTTGTGCTCTGAATTGGTATTTTGTTAGACGATTTCATCAATGCCATTATATAAACTAGATTAATGTTCAGAGTCTTGTATTTTTGAAATTTGTCTTTTTTACTATTTTTAATTTTTTTTCAACTTTGACAAAGTTGAGTTGCTGTGTATATAGCAAATAGTTTAAGTATTTTGGCTAAACCTGCATTGTAACATTTTTTGTAATAGGTTACTCAATGTCTCCCGATGAAGGCAAAGAAGAATATGAAGAGGTGCAAATCACATTAAATAAAAAAGACAGTGAGGTGAGTTTTCTTGAATTATGAAAACCATATTTTTACAGGTTCTGCATACATTTAAAAATAATTTTGTTCATTCCTAGGCTTAATTTAGTTAATATAAACATAAGAAAAACTTTTGTCAGTATGATAAGCACGACTAAAAATAATAATCATACATGTAAATAGTTGAGTTTAAATTTTAATTCAAGCACTTGTAAATAGACTAGTTTTTTACATTAGTGTCTACTTACCGATATCTGATTATTTATTGTAATCTATGGTTGTAATCTTATTATTATACTTGCTTATTAACAGAGTAATTTTGCTTTGGTACCTTGTATAATGCTAAAGGCCTAGCTGAAACGTATACAAGAAACTGAACCTTAGAAAATGTTCATTTGGTTATGACTGAGAACCGTTAATGGCAGGGTTGTTCAACTGATGACTAAATGAAGTATAATTTGAGAAACATCAGTACTTACCTTTATATTTATAGTGTTCCCTTGCAATAACTGTTTTATGTTCTACTCGAACAATATTTATGTAGACAATTGTAAAGATTCATTTCACACTTTAACAAACATTTAATCTGAATTGTAAATTGCTTGTAAGCTCAAATGTGGATAAATTATTTTATATTTACTATTAATATTTGTTCTAAATTTATTTAGATATAATTCTTTTGCCTAACAAGACTTAATTGTATATCAATATTATTATCATTATTAGCATATCATTTGTGTGTGTGTATATATATATAGTTTTGCTGTTTTTTATGAATACTTGTTTAAAAATCTTTCGAAAGTGAAATATTTAGACTTGGCTTAAATACTACATACAATAAATTATGTGAGTGGTTAAAAGGTCATATTTGTTTTCAACTGAAAAATTTTTTACTTGCTTAAAATTTATGTATTATGTTTTGGAACTGTGTAGTAACACCCTGTTAAAATTGTAATAAGTTGTGGTTTAGTGATGCATTTTGAGGAGATTTTACTGAATTACTTTCCTTTTACAGTTTCAAATTGTTCTGTTTTAATATTACAGTTTGATAAAATTGCTCAAACCCAAGATGTTGAAACAGGAGTCATTAGTAATGGCCCTGTCAGAACAATACACAGAAAATTGATGGTGTTCCTGTCACGTATTTTTCTGCAGTCATTCACTATGACATTCCTAGCAGAATGGGGAGATCGTTCCCAGCTAACAACAATTATTCTTGCTGCTCGTGAGGTGAGAGTTTATTTCATTACGTAATAAATTTTTTCACACTTGTACTTATAAATATGGTTATATTATTTGATGTAAACAACATAATAATTGTATCATTTGATAAAGATATTTTTTTCCAATTTTTTTAGTAATATTTTAAAATAATTTATTACAGAGACTTCTTTGTTGAAACATTAAAAATAACCAATGAATGAATTCTCAAGAAAATAAAAATTTTCAGATATCATTATAGCTTACATTGCTAATATTGGGATGGGCAGTTGAATTCAAAATTTTATATATATATGCATATTACTCTGATAATAAGGACCATAACATTTGTATATGCCATAAATAAAATTTATTCTCTGTCAAATAAATGCCAGTGTAATCTTTGTGTGTGAAATTAAATTATCATGTGTCAAGACAGTATTTTAAAACAGGGAGAAGTCACTTCTCTCTCAAGGTGTCGACAGTGATAAGTTTTGAAAATAGGAAGACTTCACATTTCTGTAACAATTTATGGCATATACAACTATAACATTTGTATATGCCATAAATAAAATTTATTCTCTGTCAAATAAATGCCAGTGTAATCTTTGTGTGTGAAATTAAATTATCATGTGTCAAGACAGTATTTTAAAACAGGGAGAAGTCACTTCTCCCTCAAGGTGTCGACAGTGATAAGTTTTGAAAATAGGAAGACTTCACATTTCTGTATCGAATACTTTCCCAACTTGGAAACATTTAATAAAGGAAATGTTTATTTAGAGGTTAATAACTATTTACCATTACGTGTGTGTGTGTTTATATATAGACACACATATACATGCATGCATGCAATTTGAAGGGTTAAGTATTGATAATTGTGTATTTCTTAATCTAAACGCTTCAGAAACTGAGAAAAACATTTTATATATTTTCATATTTTTGCAGTTTGAATCAATAAAATAATATCTCTTCATTCAAAATAACATCATTTTCTAAATTCACTGCATTTGTATTTATTTATCTTATTTTTTAACTTACATTTTGAATGCAGGCCAAGATTTGTAGTTTTAGCAGGATTTTCATACCCACCTGCATATGCAGTGCTCTTACTTGTTTATTTACCAATTGAGCAGTACCAAAATCCCTAAATCTGATTCAAACGTTTGTGAAACGTTTTTATTGCCTTTAATTCTCTAATTTTTCACAGGTTTTTTTGTTTCTGGTCAGGATTTGACTCGGGATTTTTGCCTAAACAGCTTGCTGTTCTGAGTGAATGAAGAATAGAATTGTTATGAGCAGCAATATCTAAGTTTGATTTGGTTGTAAGATTAAAATACGGTTATTTTAAGTACGGTACTACTTATTAGTAGGGATTGACAAGAATTCCAAATAATTCATGAACCGAAAAACCACCCTATTGAATTTCTAACCGAAAAACTGGCCATTCAAAGTATTGGTTACGATATATTATGTGCATATATACTAATAATACACTAGAAAGGTTGATAACATTTCCAGTATAACAATTCAAAAATTTCTAAAACAGCAACTTTTTCACCTACTATCTACATACCTGATCACATCTGTCGGGCTAGCACATAGACGGTTCAAATTATCGCTACAAGATTCCTCCAACTTACTTGGCTGGTCTGTGGGTGTCCGCTTATGGTATTCCAATAAAGATCCATATATATATATATAGGTATAATATAAATGGTAAACATATCCTGCACATACTTAAATATCTTTACAACCCAACGGATGGCGCTACATGTCAACAGATAGACACACACAAAATTTTCTAAAGGTAAAGTGTATAAATTATACAGGTATAACATAGAAAGTAAACAAACAAGAGCATTAAAAAATTGTGAATTTTAAAATGAAGTAGGGATCCTGCTACAAAAAGTAATGAAACAAGAATTAAAACCACAGTCACGAATTTATAAAATTTAATCCCTATTTTGGCAGCTTTATACACTTATAAGTAGGCCAAACTAAACATTAATCTTCATAAATTTGTGATTGTGGTTTTAATTCCTGTAAAGGTTATAGCTATCAGGGATATGGCTATACTGAAAGTTTATAGATGTTGTGTCCATTCCATGGACATATAAAAACTGAACAAATAAATAGGAAACAAAATTAACAAAAAATAGGGATCATTGGTTATTTGTAGAATTGCTATAAGAATTATCCAAAACAAAATAAATGCTGCAATAAAAAAGTACAAACAAGTAAAGTTATACCAGTTGAATAGATTTTAAAACTATTTTCAATCCCTACTTTGGGTTGGCGTTCTGATCCGTACAGCTAAATGAAGCAGCAAATTTAGTCTCATCAAGAGTCTGTTGATACCGTGCAATGATACTGCTTGTCACCTTCATCAAAGATAACCAACTGAGCTAAAAAAGAAAATGAATTGAATTTAGCTATGAATAAAATATAAAGTTAAATCAGAACTTTGAATGCAAAGTTTAAAACCACTTCACCCTGTTGTGTGACCCCCTGGATTATGTCTAACTTAAAACGATATATTTTTAGTAATAGGATTTTAGCTATTATTTTAAAGTAAAAAGTTTTGTAATATGTATTCCCATAAAACTTACAGTACCACTACTAGTTCATATGTGCAGAGTTGCAGTAATAGTGACAGCCAAGGTAAAGTTAATGTTAAAGTAGGTGAGAAGGGATTGTTCAAAAATAAATATTTTATTTTTTCATATATTTATATGAATAAATTGTGTTCAACAGAAATCTCATTAACAGGTTGGTATATGTTTCTAGCTAGCAGCATCAAATGTTTTTTGTTTTTTTTTCTGTGATAGGTGTCATGTAACATAGTAATTAGATGACAACTGTAAATAACATTGAACAGTGTGCTTTAATCAAAATGAAAATACTTTACCCACCAAATGTCTGCATCATGTTAATCCAAGGACTCTAGCTATCTGTGTATAGACTGCAATTGAGAAGTTTGGATGGATTGTTCTTCTCCATCCCTCTTACATTTGTGGCTTAGCCTCTTTTCTATCTTTTTGGTACTGTTAAGTGTCTTTTGCAAAAATAAAGGTAATACAAACAACTTTGATATTAAAGTTTTGCACACAATTGAATTCTTAGGATTGCATCTGGGTATGAACAAACTCATGGAATGATGGAGCAAATGTATTACACCTCCATTCTATCTACATTGAGGAATGATATCTGTTGTCATCATTCATAACACCATTTGTTTACAGAGTTTAGTTACTGATTGTTATCAGATATAATTATATTACATAAAATAAAATCTATTTCTTTCTGAACATCATGTTCATAGAAATTCTAGAATCAAGATTTTTAACTCATTACCTATCAATACATTAGGAGTTAATTCTTCTGTTAGATTAGATTATAAAAACACTGTCAACAATATTCTTATATCATTATCTTCCACAATATTAAGAATAATTGGTCTGTGTTAAAATAGATAATATGAATAATATAAGCAGAAGTTTTGCATTGTTTCTCACAGTATTTATAATAATTGTCCTGTGTTAGATCAGATAGTGTGAAAACTATAAGTAGAAGTTTTGTATTATTGATCGAAAATTAATAATGTGTGGGACGTGATTTTACATAGTAGTTATGCAAAGTACAAAGTTTTTGTTCAAAGTACTATTATGCAAAGGTAAAATCTAAACTCAAGGTTGTAGATGTAGACCAGCGTCATTTTACAGTTATCATGTGCGTTACTGTATTTGATCAGGTTACTAATGTTTACACATTCTTTAAAGAGATTTTGTAGTTTATAGAGGATAAACTGTTTGAATGACCTTCTATTGGTTGCTAAAGGATTTCAGTTGATAACACTAATTAGTACCATATTTTTTGGTGTATAAGACGCACTTTTTTACCCCAAAATTTGATGTCAAAATCTGCTTGCGTCCTATACATCAAAGGTATGAATAATATATATATATGATATACACAAGCCATGTGTAAATATATTTAAATAAGCATGTATAATTTAGTTCAATTGAATGTGTTATTCATCACAAGAGTATTTGTAATTCTCCCTAAATAATAAAAAAATTACAGTGAAAGCAATAAAGATTTTGTAGGTTTTGAACCAAACTAAATAACAGTAAACCTTTTTTTTGATTTACGGTATTTTCTTATTTTGATGTTTTGAGCTCTTTTGTGTTTAGAATAATATGTACTAATTTTTAAAGTATCAAATTGAATTTTTGTTCAATAAAAATCTTTCAAATGCGACTGTAGCTTTTTTTCCCCAAAACTTTGTCTTCAAAATAAGGGTGCGTCTTATACACCGGTGCATCTTATATTCCGAAAAATACGGTATATGCTTCTGGTTTGTATTGGTTCTAATAATAAGTTTTTGATTAATCGGTAACTGGGAAACTTGCTTACTTAAATAAAATTGTGAGAACAAGAAAATTTGATGTATATCTGTATCCTTGAATTCTAAGAGATGTTGCTGCTGTTAACTTCAAATGCATTTTTTGGTTCTCTGTATTTGCAAGGAAGATTTATTCTGGAGAGGTTTACAGAGGCAAGACATCTGTGTTCTTAATGTTACTTTTCTAGTTAGTCTCAAATGTACTTGCAAAGGAAAATAAATCTAATAATTCTTGGTAAAACAATAACAAATTAGGCAGATAGCTGTAAATGTTATAACTTGTTTTATATGCATTTGGTGTATGTACATCCATTATCTCATGTTGTTATTGAAGAAAATAGTGTATTTTGATTGCTTTGATGTTAAACTTGTTTTAATATTAAAACTTCTTATTTTGAGGATGCTGTTGGTGTAACCCTTGGTGCTGCTGTTGGACATGCTATATGTACATTATTAGCTGTCCTAGGTGGTAGGATTGTTGCCCAACGAATATCTGTTAGAACAGGTAAATAAATCAATTCAAATAATGTAAATTTTGTTTATCTTATTTAACTTTGTAAAAACATTAAAGTATCATTACAAGTCAATTTTTCAACATTATTCACAATGATTTCAGACTAAAACTTTGCTCTATGAACTGAAAACTGCAATATCATGAGATATGGTTGTTGTTATTATTGTTTACCATGGATTAACTCAGACCTTGAGGATATAGTACTGATTATGAAGTTAATATAACTTCCCATGTCTAAAAATATAAAATAAATGTACGAATTATATTTAACCATCCTATTGTTGAGTGAATTAGTTTAGCTTTTTAATACATAAAAACACGCACGTATATATATATAAGACATGGGCTAAAGATAAAATTTTAATTTATGTTTAGATCAAAGTACACAACAACTTTTCTGTAATGTAGAATTATAATTGGGAAGCAATTAACTCCAAAAAAATAGTAGTAATTTACTTAAACTTTTTTTGAAAAAAAACTGAAACAGTAATTTGATCACATTAATATTTGGTGCAGTATTTCATTTACTGAATGTTGTGTCAGATATTAATAAAATAATAAATCCATTGGTGAGCACAAATTACTTTTTTTTTTTGTAGTTAAACTATGTTACTACTTTGTAGTTGTAATTACTATTTAATTTTATTTTACCAAAAAGAGTTGTTGAACTAAGCTACTATATTTTTTGTAGTTACTACCTTACAAGTACAATTCCTCATTATTGAAAAGATACTGTGTAGTCTTTGTAATAAAATGAGAACTCTGATAAAATAAATTTTTCATCTAAGAATTAAAAACTAGGTTGCTGTTGTTGTTGGCCAAAGAACAACATTAATGTAACAAAAGCACTGCGATACATATTCAAATGACCTGGTGGTTAGGGGACTTGACTCACAATATGCAGCTGGCTTTGAACATGCTTGCCCTTCCTTTTGTAGGGGCATTATTATGTGTATCCTTGTCATAAACAAATCTGTTAAAATGTGAATTTAGTCTTGAGCTTGTGCCTGTTTACTTTCTTATATTACTTTCATGCTTTAGTGAATTTTTAAAGTAAGTTTTAAATCTGTATATATATATATATATAGAATATTAGTAAAAATTGTTAATTCAAAAAAGGAGGAATAGGGGTCATTAAAAGAGTACAGAAACAAGTTGAATATAAACTTATGTATTATGCTCATATGTTTAATCATAGTGTTATGTATTTTAAAAAAAAATACAATGCAATGTTACAGTTTATAGTTTGCAGAAGTCATGTGATGATGTTAACCAAAAGGTGAATTACCCTTAGCCTAAGCATGAAAATAGTGAAAGTCTCAGAAACTATTAATGTTACCATCAATGAGCATGCTTTTTTTTGCTTATTTATATTGAAATTATCAAGGAGTGATATCAGAATGTAGAGAACTTAATTGTATCAAGAATAGTTAAATGTTTGTATAAAGATAAGCAATGACAACAAATACTAGTTTCTCAGAATAAGCAGAAGAATAGTTGTATTTTGAGCACATGTGTAGCTACAAAACCATTTTACTAGTCCAGTACATTCTTTTAGAGGATATAAAATAATTAGCTAAAGATTTTTTTTTAGAATTTATTTTAAAAAGCTTCATTTTCATCTTACATTTAAATGAACTTGGTCCCATGCTTTTGTAATGTCTGTTGATTGGCTAAATTCCTCATGTTTGACCACAAGCTGCAAAGTGGGGAAGAATTAGGATATTGAAAAATTCAAATGTAAACAATGTGACAGAGGTTAATCTTTTTAAAAAATTAAGTTTGTATTGTTAAGACAACTAGAAAAAAATGTTCTGTCAGAAGTTTCATGATTCAACTTTTTTTTCACAGAAATTTTCTTTCACTTTTATTTTAAGAAGTTGCTAAGTTTTTTATATGTATACTGTATAAATATAGGCATTTTTTGAGTAATTATATTCATTCTACAGTATAACAGATGTATATGCAGTAATTTTTTATTTATTTATCTTTTCTTTCAGTGACCTTAATTGGAGGATGTGTTTTCCTGGCTTTTGCTGTTTCTGCTCTTGTTGTTGGTCCAGGATCTTAATCAGTACTAGTGCGATAATCGATAATCATATCTGCTCAGTGAGTGGTTATATGAATGAAATGCTTAAGCCAAATAAGAAGAGATTTTTACTCATTCCTCCAAAAGATGTTGAGTGATTTTTGCAGTCTGAGACTGTGTTCCATTACACTATGTAGAAAAAAAAAAAGAGAAATTAAATTTAAAGTGAATATTTTAAAACCCCTGCTTTCTGTTTTGTCTTATCTTTTTGTTTTTAAAGAGAGACGTGAACTCTGAAGTTGTCTTAACTGTCCAAAGTGTTTCAGGTTTGAAGTAAGTGATACTAAGATGGTATTCTTGTTTAGCCATATTGCAATTTAACAGCAGGAAAGAGAGAGAAAAACTTTATTCAAGTGGTTGTTCATATTAATCTGGCTATTTTGACATGTTTTATGATACTTAATTTATCTCTTTTTTTTTTTTTTTTGAAGAAGCTCTATTACAACTATATGTCACAACACCAAGAAGTAGCTGGGTTAGATTATGCTGTTTTTTAAGTTGCTGATCCCTATTTTTGGTTTATACATAAAGGTATGTTCTTTCTTTCATTATATTCAGTATGTTAGTTGTTACTTTCCATTATCTGATCATGTGGCTGAAGATTGTACCGCCAAGATAGAATTGTTATGTAATATAATCAGATAGCACTATTGTGTTCTTTTAGTTTTTATTTTAATACTATGCAAATTTTTCCAATTTCTGAAGCTCTGTATTGGCAAAAAAGTTTAAAAGTTATTTTCTCGAACATTTTTTCGATCTTTCAGCAGTATTGTACCTTAAAATGTCAGAAAAATAGGTATTGTTCTCCTAATGGGACTATGGAATGGTATAGGTTTTATTACTTCCTTTATGAAGGTTACAGCTTATTAGTTGTTTTGGAATCATTTTGCTTTGATATCTTATTTGATTGGGAAATACACATTTGTATCAAGAAGATCTACAAAAATTGAAGTTGTTTGTTATCTTGTTTCATCATAAAGTTGTTGGCCATGTTTTAAAAGTATAAGGAGCCTAGAATTACAAAACTGTTATGTTCATAAGACCAGGTGGTAAAAGTGTTGTTGTCTGTATATCCTGTCAGACTCCCCTGAGTATGTAGGGGGTGATCATGATACAAGGATGAGTGTCTAAGCTTACCACTGTTGGTGTTCTGCATGATACACTCACAACTTCCAAGGATCTGTTTGAGCAACTTGTTGCTACAGAAGTCCATGGTGATTTAACTGGTACATCTGCAAAAAGTATAACTTGTGTTCTAAATATTTGTACTTTCATTTTGTTAAAGAAGTACCATGTTGACTTGAACTTATAGCTGGATGCTTTGCCTTGATGTAGCACCCAGTAGATTACCTTATAGTATAGAGGTGTCACCTCATAGAGTTCACCTTGACATTATCTCAACTCTCAAGATGCTTAAGTTAACATTATAGTTGGAACTTATAACAAGCATAATTTCTTTATAACTCTTGCAATATACTCCATACTAATATTAAAATGTTGCATCACTTGCAGATCATTTATAAGTTGTCTAGACATTTTCAAACATTTAAATAAACACACACTTTGTCTGATGTAATGGTATGCTTCCACAATTCACATGCTAACTTATGCTAGTACAGTCTTCCAGAGAAGTTTGGGAGAAGCATGCAAATGTTATTGTATAATTTTTATAGACCTAAATCCAAATGAATTATCTTGTTTATAGTTCCAAGGGAACATTTTATTTTAGCTTCAATGAACTGCTGTATTTTTATGGTAGATAATGGATATGCTGGTGAAACATGATCGGTAGGTCATTATATTTTGTAATGTTATATGACAATATAACCATTAATTGTTTGATCAAATCTCACTTTACTATCCTATGTGGGTTTTAAGTAAGGAGAATGTAATAGCTTTTCAACTACAAACACTTTGTGTGATATATGCTGCTTTTGAGGTGGCCTTTCGCTCAATCTGAGAGCTCATCATTTTGTTCAAGTTTATTATACATACACAGCCTTATTTCAAATGCTACTGATATCATTCTTATAAGAGGTACTTATTCCTTTGGTATATAATGCTGGTAAAGCAGATCTATAGATTGTTTTTTGTGATAATACCTTACAATAAAACTGATAATAATGTTTATTATATTCTTACTGGGAATCCATATAGGGTCATAAAGAGAGAAATATGATAATATTATTATAAATTCTATTGTGGCATAATATTGCAAAAACTTTTGTCAAGGTTAATAGCCTATTAGATCACTTAAGTAAAATCATTAATTAGTAACTTTATTTTTAATATTTAGATTCCAATTACTAACTAGTTAGTAACTAAATTTCTAATTTATTATCAAACTTAGTCTATAACCATGATAATAATTGATATCTGGTCGCTACAACCTTACTGTAATTACTTAATCAGAAGAATTGCAGATCTACAGAACCACTGTGTTCTTAGGTTGTTTTTAGTGATAAGCTTCTAACTTTCTTCACTACCTTCATTGTGTGACTGGTATCCTGTTTTTTTTCCTGCTGGAATCACACCTTCCCTTCCTTTACTGATTCGAGTTAACACTACAGATATCTTTCTTAAAAATGTTAAATATCTATGCTTTCATGCATATATAACTACGGAACAGAAGAACTTTACATCAAAATGGCCTATGATGTAACCCTCCCAAAATAGGTAAATTTTAGGTGCCATCTATACTTGCAAATCACTATACTTCAACTGAATTGCAACAACAGGGCTTTTAATCTATCACAGGCCATTGGAATGGCTAGGAACAAGATAGTTAAAACTGTTAAATAGATCATGAATAGCCCTTTACATATGGAAAATTGATGTAATTGTCATTTTTTATTCTGTTCATGTATGTACAAAATGTTTACGGTCTAGAAAAATATGTAGTTGTGATAAATTGTATGAAATATAATTAAGTTTCATATTAGAGCAGCTTTGTTGATATTTCACCTATAAATCTGGCTAATAGGGCAGGTTTATGTTATGTATTTACCAAAACTGCACTAGGTTGCAGAATGGATTCAATAAGTTTGACGGTTGTTTATACTTTTGTATTTTTTGGTTGGTATTAATATTGGGGTTCTTATCAAGTATTTCATTAGATTATTTTTAACTGAAGGTGTGGACTAGAGGTTAACTGCAGTAATGTAGATATGAGGGCTCATAGTTTTGTGTATTGTTACTGTAAAACTAAATAAAATATGTCACTTTGCACTTGGAGTTGTGGGTGTGTTTTAAGAGTGATGGTTAAATCCACTTATTAAATTAGAGTAGCCCAAGAGCAGGTGGTAAGTGCTGTTGAGTTACTGCCTTCCTTTCCTCTAGTTCATGAGGGATGGCTAACACAGATTGTCCTTGTGTGACTTTGCACATATATATACAAAATATAAATTCACTTGAAGTCCTTGTGGCTGGAAAAATAAATATTCTGACGTCAGTCCATATGAGTAGTAGACGATATATAAAATTATCTATATGAAGATTTAGAGTATTGTCTTTACCTAGTTTTTATAGCAATAATGTTTTGTAGGTGGTAAAACTAGTTTGAAAAAAGGTGATTTTTTTATCTGGGAGTTTTGGGGATGCTGAAGTCTATTTGAATGTTCAAGAAAATACAAGCTTCATGAGAGGACATATATCTGTATTCTTAAGTAATATTTTTATACCAAAGATAACAGTTCTAGTATTTAAATATGGGTCTTTTTAATTCTTAGGTTTTTACCTGTATAATTTTAGAATTAATTTTAAAAACATTTTAACTCACAAGAAATACTCAGTTATGTGTAGTTTCTTTTTCAAGGCTTTGAATTCTGTTTTGCTCGGTTGCACTTTTATATAGATTCTTTCAAGGTGGCATTCAGAACAGTGGATATGTTTGTGAAATTATCCATTTCATAAAATGGATGCACATTCTGCAGTAACATTTAACTTCACAATATAGGTGGTGTAAACAATAAAAAGTATTTGCAATAAAAAGTATTGCTTCATGAAAATAGACTGAAGATACAATTAATATAGTGAAAGTCAAATTTTTAGATCAGTAATTTATTACATATTAAGCTATATTTGATCCAGCAGCTCAAAGTCAATTGTATGTTCTTTCTCTAATCAAATATTCCTCTTACTGTTTAGTCCTACCCTCTTGCATCATCTGCCTTTCTTCCCTGGTTTAGCTTTTTTAAAATGTTTCTTCACTGATTTTAATTGATGACGTTCCTACTTCCAAGTGCTTTTCAAGTCTCATCTTACTGTTTCTGTGGTGATATATGTTATCTCAGACCAAAATTACTTGATACTTTACAAAACTGGCATGAGGCACACACCCTTTTTATGAAATGGACATTACAATTGCCCTTCCACACTGGTGGCTCATCTATAAACTTGAGGATCTGTAACTTTAAAATTTGAGGTTCAATAGTCACATTGAGCCTAGTGCAAGTAGCCCATTGTGCAGCTTCATGCTTATACACAAACATCCACTTAAAATACTGTTATTATCATTTTTCATGAAATGGACTATTTATATCATTTAGATTGTGAAGTTAAAGCCCATATTATGAAATGAACAAATTCACAGTGTGGATGGGATAGATGTAAGGTTTATAGGTGGGCTTCTTGTTAAGAAGGCAAATTGGTTGTGAGACTAGACAAGCTTATAACTGCCATCTATTACATGTATTAATAGTAGATTAAGATCAGCCTATGAGAGTTTGGTTTGTGAAAATACATGATGCCTTTTTCATTTTACAAATATTTTGTCCACAAGCTTGATTTGAGTATATTGTATGAAGCTTTTTAAAATTGCCTTCCTTATTTAGAATGTTCTTGTAAATTTGCAGTTTTGTTATTCTAATTATCAAGTACTTTAGTGGTATAAGTAGTGACACATTTTATCCAAACAGAAATATAATACTATGAACTAGATTGATTTTTCTGCTCCAGGTTCAAGGTAATTTGTACTTTATACATATAATTAATGTGCCAATGCAATCATTTTTTTCCCAAATAACCCAGAAATTTGTATTTTTGTCTTAAAATATGACCATTTTATGCTCATTATAGTAAACTATTTTAGTGTAATTCATACACAAACATGATTGTAGATATTTTAATATTTCAGAACACTACTAGCACTAAACATGTTGCCCAGTTATAAATTTAATGATTGTTTAAATAACTGTCATATCACTAAATATTTTATGCTAATCTCAATACTGATTACTGATATTTTAAAATTAAAAATGTATTTGTTCATTGTAAAAATTGTATGTATATTTGAATCAAATATAAAAATTCTGAGAACCTCTATACAAGATTGACTTTTCTTTTTATTATCAGCGAACATTACAAACTATTGATTACAATAATTAAGGAGAGGAGAGAATCATAAGAAATAATTACATTTTTCAATGTGGACATTTTTTTTATTTCAAAAATATGAAACTGAGACAGAGTAAAATTCAAACTCATGACACTATTTTCTGGGCATATGTTCAAGTCAATTACATTTTCATATTTCACTGCTTTGAATCTCAGTTTTCTATTCATTGGTAATTAAGAATGAGATATGACAGGATTTATATCTATGCCATTCAGCTTATAAAGCTCAGTACTTTTTTCTTCTTCTTTTTGAAAGCAGCAGATTTAAGGATTTTAATTATACAAAGGACAAGGTGGTCTATAAGATTGGAGTTTTTTTTTTTCAAATTTATTTATTTACACTTCATCCCACAAATGATGAAAAACCACAAAAATGACCAGGAAATTGCTTTTAATCCTGCTCATAAAAATACATCTTACATTACCATGTACAGTAAGTGTTTACATTCCAACTTCAATTATTCTCTGATTTATCAGAAGTGTCATTAATGATTGTTGTAACATCCTGAACATTTTCAAATATGGAAGCTGTTTTTATGAATATGTGTTCCTTTTGCCATTTGTGTCCCAGGAACCAGATTTTGACAGTATATGCTGCATCCCACTACTCTTGTGCTTGTGTGACACAACACAAGTATAGATGGATTACTCTGATGGTCATGTTGAAGCCAAAGAGAAAACATATAATTTGAAACATGGTGTGACTAAATCTTTGACCCACACATCATATAACCCATCTTCGGATAAATGTTATTGTGCGTATAATACCATTTGCTTCACCTGGTGTGTACACAGTGTCTGTATTTACAAATGTCCAAAGGATCATCACTTTTTTTTTTCATTATTTTTCTACATTAACGTCTTTTGCACTAAATTCTTAAAACTGTTCTTTTGGCAGAATGTAATGAGTTGTTTCATCTGTTCAAACATTCACTGTGCAACATGAAATTTAATTTCTATGTATTCATGAGTGAAGCCTAATAGCAGTTGCAATGACAACTGTCACATAATCCCTTATAAACAAAATCTGCCAGTTGGTAAATATCATGTCCACACAAATTTTATGTAACCGTTTACTGCTTCTATGATACCATATACTTTTCTGACAGGTCTTGAAGGATTTGATTTTTCTGTAAGATGCTGGTTACATCCATTTTGCAGGAAGAATAGTGTATGATATTTCACCTGGTTGTATTCTGGTGTGAACATTTTCAACCTTATTTTGGAATATGTGATTAATAATTGCTGTATCATTGTTTCACTCTTCGGCAACATAGTGACCAAAGTGCAACACAATGTACTCACTAGTAAATGTAAACATAAGTTTAGTTCAGCAAGTAGTCTTTGCTTGTGCATATTGTAACATCACCTCTGGAATGCATACGTAACATTTTTCTGTATATACACATACATACCATCTAAAACTAGAATGGCAATCTTACTGTTCCTTTCTAACAAAGGGTTCTGTGCAAGAGGATGGACATGGTTAGATATCAAATCTTGATTTTCAAAATCCAAGATGCAGAAGATGAGTTGAGGTTATTGCTCTCTTTCTAGTGAAAGTATTTTTCAAATCCAGAATTTTACAGAGAAATCTATTGGGAAATTCACTACAGAGTTTAAAAAAAAAAACAAGTTTGCATGGATCTTGTATGGGCATCCTCGAACATGAAACACTAGAAGACGGGTTATCAAATTCAGACTTTGTCCAGTTTAGAGTAAAGTATTTACAATCATTTAGCTTCTGAGAGTGAGAAGAGTAAAACTGTTGAAGCTTCTTTCACTTGCTTTTTACTGCTGCAGTCTTTAACCTTTCCATCTATTATCCAGCACAAGTTGGGTACAGACAGATTTCTGTCCAAGAGACTTTTGCAACATTAGACTCCAGCAGGGATGAAAACACTTTGCATAAAATGTACTTGGGTTTGTGCTTGAAAATTGTAAAACAGTCAACTTGTATCTTTTGATGTTCAATTAAACATTATGGGCTTGTCTAATATGCTTGGCTCAAAGATGTACCAAGAGTGAAGAAGGAGCATAGGTCAGCTTCACTGTCATCTGGAAGGGGATTATCAGGTGCATGGCAATATTGACGGCTTTTTTTTAAAGGTATCTTCTTAACTTATCATAACGTGATCCTGATATATTCCTTCTCCCTTTAGATCCATACTTCACGTAGTATGAACATTGGCATGAGTTAATGATATCTTGTTAACATTACTTTAGTGTTAGTCTTATAGACTCAGTAAGTAATGTGGCAAACATTATTGGTTCCATAAATACAAAAGGTTTCATTTTCATTGAGCAACATGATTTATAAGTTATTACCATGTGTTTGGAGTAACTTGCAGTTAAACTGCTCGATATACAATAAGCACTTAAAATGTTTAGTGGGTATTTCTTTCATATTGTACTTTTGCGTTTAAAAAATTAAAAGGACTAATTACTTTAAAATATTACAAAAGATAGATATTGGCACATTAACATAAACAATAGGTTTATGACAAAATAACCAGCACCATTTTTAAACAATGTTATTTTAATATTTATCGCGTCTTATAATGATGAAAAACATGCTGAAAACAAGTTATTTAAAAATTGTGCTCACATTATAAAATGTATGCAAAGTAGGAAAAATGTACTTAAACTGAGCAAAATTGTATGTAACCTATGTATTGTGGACTTACAACGCTAGAAACCGGGTTTCGATACCCGTGGTGGGCAGAGCACAGATAGCCCTTTGTGTAGCTTTGTGCTTAACTAGAAACAAACAAACAAACTTCTCATAATTTAATACACAAATAAGGATGTGGGCATAGATAAGTTCATTTCTGCAAATATATTTAGTGCTGGCTCTATTACAATTGAAACAATTACCATTGTTTACTTTTTTACCGTAACTTGTTGGTAAGATTTCTAAGCGTTTTACGCCCTCTAGCTGACATCTAAATCAAACAAAATACACTATAAGTATAGGTTATGACAATATTTTTATTGTTATTAAAATATACAAACATATAAAATGTTATCAAAGGTTATTTAGAGAGCTTTATGAATTATCGTTATTGAACGGTTTGTTGTATGTTATCAATCTATTACGTGTAATAGCTGTTGATAATTGTTTTCTAACATCGCAGAACAAACCAAACAGTATTTCTGTTTTGTTATGCGTTGAACTGACCAAAGTAGTAATAAGTTGGGTTTCTTAAGCTTTTAAGTTTACTTTTCTAAAAGGTAAATTGCCAATTTTACCATTTTTTTAATATTCTCCCAAAACCTCTTGATTAGTTTTAGAATTTTGATTGATTTTACTTTTTGAAAAAATAATATATATATATATATATATATATAAAGAAAGGTAAAAAAGGTTGTGGCTATTAAATATTCAAGGTAAGTTTCGACAACACCACGTTTTTAGAGCAATTCTGTTACAGATCTTCAAATCAAATCTTGTTGTACATAAACACAACATAAAGTAATTTTCTTTCACATGCAGGTACTTCATTCAGTTGTTTGCATTTTATTTTACAAAAATTTCACAAGTTTCTTCTTTAAACCCTCTCTCCCCTCCCGAGGAATTCTACGAGTGATAATATAAGCACTTTCTTCCTTTACCCTGAAAAAGACAAGTCGGAAGTGCTAAGTCTCTCTGAAGTTGATAACATGTTGGGTACATAGACTTGTGTACTTTGGTATTTATCACTCATTATTTGAAGGTACAATTAATCAATCGTTATACAAAATGATAATAAGTTTATATTGGGAGAAAGTCCATTAAGATATTGAGGCACAGTGAAACTATATAAATTAATAAATATGAGATTCATAATTTCACTTTATAATAAAATGCATTATTTATTACCTAGTTTTTCATGTTTAAAAGTTTTATACTGTTTTTACTTCGCTCAATTATAATTTTTTAAGTCCGACGAACGCTAGTTAGTATTATTCTTGAATGGGAATTTATGGACAAGATGGTACTTATGCATAGAATGATTTTGGGGGCTATAACGCCCATAAATTAACGATAACAAATAAGAAATGCAGATTATTTAGACAGCGCCAGGTTTTAAGCAATCAAAAGTTTGTTTGTTTTTTGTCAACAATGAGAATCATTTTAGGTAGGCTACTTTTGAGTGCTTAAATTGTTTTTAACTTTCCACTGAAACGAAGGGCCATCAATAACCCAGAGGGCATTTATAAGTAACTCACCTACACAGTTTCGTGAATAACTCGGACTAGAAGATAATCAAGAATACTGTAAAAAGTTTTAGAACGGAGGCGAGATCAATAACTCCTAAAGGTAGAACCAGTTCTCGAAAGTGAGTTGTCATCTCACGTGGCGTATGATCTTCGGCAAAGAGTGCATAACAGTTATATATATATTTGTGTATATGGTGCTTGTAAATGATTATTTTTGGCTAGTTAACAATGTTTAAAGGGCATAATATATATATATATGTGTGTGTGTGTGTGTGTGTGTTTAATTTGTTAACTATCGTGCTGATTATCACAAAGTTAAAGACCCCCCCCCCCTCTAGCACTGAAATGATTTGCACACTATTTTGGGTTGCTTGACCAATCAAAAATTTGATTCATCCACCACTGCATTATATGCCTAAAAGTTTAGCATTTATATGATCTATGCTGTTAATTGAGTATTTATAATAACATCTTAAAAACATATCACACGTATGATTCTTATGGAAGGTCGAGAACAAGAGGCAAACATATAGCAGTCCTGTTAGTGGTAGTGATGTAAAGGCAACTATAATGTTATCTTGTAAGGAATATTTTGCGAGGTTCCTCCTCCAAGCTATAGTTGGAAATAAATGCTGAGATGACGATAGTAGCTGTGACTTATTATAAGTTTAGGAGACCAGTGACTGTCAGGGATAAAGAGAGACTGCATACATAACCAGGAAATTCAGGTAAAACATCTGAATGAGGTCGTCAAGAAATTAATGTTTCTTTTTTTAGATGAAAAAACCCTAACAACTTGTATATCAAAACAAAACATTTATTAAATGAAATA
>NW_013668040.1:20169-32146 GCF_000517525.1 Limulus polyphemus | reverse complement strand
CCTGAACGAAATTTGATTTTTTTTTTTGTGCCTACAGAGGCATTGTTTCCCTTCTTATATTATTGTAGTGCCATCACTATAAAGGATTAGAGTATATTGAACTTTGCACATTATATTGGCTACACTAACGTGACGTTTAGGTGGTTCATTGAACTATTATATGTGATGTACGTTTTTTGGGGGGTGGTTAATAAAAGTGTTCCAAAACTCGACATTAATTTCTTGACGACCTATTATTAAAAATGTAAAATTGGAAAATTTATCAATGATTAGGCTGATAGAAAAGTCGTAAAATAACATCATGCTGTTGATGAACAAACTCGCTTCAAATTTCCATTAGTGGCTTATAGTAGTCCTTATGAACTATTGAATGATTTTTCTAGAATACTCTTCACGATAATGTTTCTAATCATGATTACTTCACATTTATAAACTGTTTATTCTTTCCATTTTAAAGGTACCGATGCAATTACCCAGCATATGTAAAGTTCTTCAAGCAGCCTTTTGTAGGGAAACTGTATATTTTCTATGAGAAATGGTCAAGTACACCAAGTGCATTTACATCACAGAAATATCCTATCAAACAATAGCTCCACCTATCTTTTTTAATGTAAATAATCTAATACAAATACAATGGTGTTCCTGATGATTTATTTATGCTAAGCTTTAATTCTTTGATTCTTAAGTCCTTTTGTTTGGACTTTTTAAATGTATTCTTTATTTTCCAATTATTTTTTAACGTTCAGTTTTTTTTTGTTTTTCGTATTCATGTTTTATGCTTCAAATTATCTTTCTACCTGTTTCTCGTGGGTAGAGGTTTTTGTAGTCTATGAATTCTCTTTTTACAGACTATCTTAATCATACTCTTTATTATAGTAAAATATGTTTTATGTTTGTTTCTGGTTTAATTAGTCTTTCGGTTTCAATGTTTAACTTGTGTCTCTTACTTAATCTATACCATAGGCCTATTAATTTTTGATTAATACCATTTGGAATTGATGTTGATACGTAGATGTATTTTTGTTTTCTCTCTTCTTTATATTCTCATCTTTATCCATTCTTTTTCGTTGATCGTTTTCTTAATTGTTTTTACGACCATGTTTTAAGGTACATAATCTCAGTGTTGATATTATGCAGACTTTAAATGTTCCTTTTTTATTTTTTTATCATGTGCGGAAAACCAATTTACATAAGTTCCATCGTGTGTGACCTTTATTGAATGTTTAAACTGAAGGATTTTAATGATGACTATATTTAAAATATTAAACAATTATTTATTTCCTTTTTCTATTGTGAATGTTATGTTTTTATGTTGTCTTTGAATATAATCACAGAACAACTCATTTCTTCTTTCTTGAAACCACAAATCATGTATGTCATTGAAGTGTCTCTAGCAGAAAACTGGCGGAAACATAACTGTGTTAATAGTTTTTATTTCTGTGATGATGAGGAATAGTGTCGGCAATATTGGAAATAATAGGCTTATTTTTAGGCCTTTTCTTTGTAAATTGTACAAAGAAGTATTTGGTAAATATAAACCAGTTTCTATTTGCTAACTGGAACAGTTGTTTCATCTCTTTCACAATGTATATCTTTAATTATTTTCTTTTATCAGTGTTTAGTTTGTGTTGTGCAAATACAATAGTTTCTTTCACCGGTATCCTGGTGTTTACATGTTATTTGAATTTATATGTTTTAGTTTGTTTGAACTTCATGGGAGTTATACACAATATATTTGTGTGTGTATCGTTTTAATATCCGGGCTAAACATTTACATAATTTACAATTAAAGAAATCATACGTTGAAAATATTGGTATCATTGAGAAAATCTTTACATACTTTTGGTGCTTTATATAGTTGTGGTACGAGGGGAATCCAAAAGGTTCGTGGTCCAACTTATAAAGAAAAGAGACACTGGTTCAACTATGACTTATTTTTCAACATAATCTCCTCTTGAGTCTATACACTTGCACCAGTAGTGTTTTAAGGCCTTTTTGCTCTTCTGAAGTAACTCTTCTTGGCCCTCAATTTATGACTGGACAGTATGTACGAGGTCATCGTCACCCTGAAACCTTCGGCCTTTCAGAAAGAATTTAAGGTTAGGGAAGAAGAAAGTTTTATTTTTGTTTTGTTTGGTTGTAATTAAGCACAAAGCTACACAATGGGCTATCTGTGTTCTGCCCACCACGGGTATCGAAACCCGGATTCTAGCGTTGTAAGCCCGCAGACATACCGCTGTGCCACTGGGGGGGGCGAGAAGAAAGTAACGTGGAGCTTAATCATGTGAGTAGGAGGGGGGGGGGGTTGAGTAATTCGAAACCAGCATCACGGATAGCGTTCAAAGCAACACGAGATTTGCGAGTTGGAGCATTGTTCTGATGAAAGAGAACACTTTTTTGAGCGATCCTCAAACAAATACATTTTTGGATGTTTTATGAATCAGAGTTAAACTTAAGATAATTAAAACGCCAGGAACGTCATTATATTAAATTACTTGAATAAAAACAGGCGGGTTTAGTTTCGTTTTAAAAATAATTGTCTGATTGTATATTTTTTGTAATTTGAATGTACTTTGTGTAAATGATCCTTTTTTTATTTATAGATATGACATGTTGTACATAGAAGACGTATATAATCTTCCTACAAAAATATATTTTAATAACTTTATATCTGTTTCTTCCGTAAAAGTAACTGAACTAGGTCCTTACTGTTAAGTGCTTTACTTCTGTACACATGCAATCTCTTTTGTGTCTGTGCTCACACAGTCTAACTTCTTTTTTTTTGGATTTAAAGATTTTGTCAACCGAACTACGCAGTATAAGTATTTTCGTCTAGACGTGACGTATTTATCTATCTACTTGGCACGTGCCGATATACATTTTATTCTTGCATTGAACAAGTTAAACAAGTCTTAATTTAATTGTGCCTGGTATTAGTTCGATTCAAAATGGTTACATTTTACAGAGAGTTTATATTACAGCTTAATGTTTATTGAGTTTATTACCAATGAGTTTACACCAATACCCTTTAATCTTAAATTGATGCTTTTTCTAACCAAGCAAGATGACTGTTTAATAGCAAATAAGTCCTCCAGTGAATCTAACAACCAGTTTGATTGGTCAGATATACCTTATCGAGTTCACACACCTGTGCACATTCGCTAGTATCTTTGTACAGATTTCGAAATTTGCAAGATTTTTACTTAATAATGTGTAAAGTGATGTTTTAAATATACCTTCAAGATGAAGCGTTTAATGATTTTAGTCTTATAAAAAGTTAAATCATAACTTGTAAAAATTCACATTTCACCATTGGAAATCTCGTAATGTTTTATTGGTTAGCTAAACTCGTTATATTGTAGAAATACATCCATTAAGTCCGAGCGCGACCCAGTGGACTGTGAAGCCGAGGTGATGTGGGTAACTTCGCATTTTGGGGTTGTGGGTGCGTTGCAAGAATGACGTTTAAATCCCCCCATTCGGTCTAACAAGGGTATCTCAAGAGTTGGCGATGGGCGGTGTTAACTAACTGCCTTCCCTTTAGTCCATCACTTCAAATTAGGGACGGGTCAGAAGCATTGCCAATATCTTCTCTTATACAAAAAAAAAAGAAGAGAAAACGTTTGAAAGGTCAGTCACATTGTCTTCAACAATAGCTTTGCCATAAGTATCTTTTAAGGACCCAATCCCCATTCTAATATCACTCTTATCTTTAAAATACCTTACAAAATACTTGCTGTTAGTTTTGACATTATTAGTCAGTTTTTTTTTTTCTCATAAGCCTTTTGGATTTCTAAATTGTTAACCAAATATCTAGTCTTCTGACAGTTCTGTAAATCTTCCAACAATCTGCCAATTTGAACTTCTTAAACTTTGACATTTATCTCTGTTTTTCTCTTTTATGTCTTTAGTAAGCCAACTATATTTGATCTTCCCTGTTATCCTTTTAGGAACACGTCTATCTTGAATTAAAAGCAATTTATTTTTAAAAATTTCGCAAATCTGTGCTACATCATTTTGAACTCATCGTCATAGTTATTCAATATTGATATATATCTTCTCATAACCTCAAAATTTGATTTCTGAAATTTGGAACTAAAATTTCATTCATTTTTATCTCAATACGTAGCGAAACATCAAACCGAATGTTTAACTACCTCAGTTCTTGTAATCATATCCTCGTTAATGGTTAATAATCTCCAATGTCAACCCTCCTCTGATTAGCACTCTGATAATTTGGTATAGGAAACCACCCTGAATTGCTTCAAGAAATCTCTTCTCCTCAGCATTTGATACAATCACAATCGACGTATTTAAAATTTAGTTTTTCCATATTTATTGCATCAGTGTTCTTATCAGTAACACATCTCATTACGCAATTTCTCATTAGCGTTATTTGTCAGATCAGCTAACTTGAGACAATTTGTTAACTTTCTACCATTAAAACTCCCGATTGTAATCCATACAGATTCAATTTCTTAAATTGACTACGTTTTTTCTTCGATTGTAACAGGCCCCTCTCTTTAAAAACTTATAACCAGGAATTTCAAAATAATTCGTATTATCAGTAGTCTCGAAATATAACCAAGTTTAAGTAATTCCCATTATGCCATAAAGAAAGTAGTGTTTAAAAATTCAACAAGACTAATGACAAATATAACCGAAGTTAATTGAGAGTTTTAAAGTCTACATGATCTAAACTTAATTGCTGTTATTCTAATGTTAGGTTTATGAGAGACAAAATAAAAGAGTTCAGAGCTTTAGATGAAATGGAAGAGCGTTCGGTTCCTTAGGGTTTTTCCGAAAAAAACAATGCATTACAGTATTTCAACCACACTATGTCTACCACACCAATTTCCGACGAGAGGTTTCACTCAATACCAGAGCTGATCTGGTTGGGCTTGGCATGGCTTCGTGGTTAGGGCACTTCTTGCAATCTGCAGGTAGTGGATCGAACCCCTTCACCTAACGTGCTCATCCTTTTAGCCGTAGGGGCGTTATACTGTGACAGTGGTGTTGGTTAGATGTCTTCTCTCTAATTTATCACTTCAAAATTAAGGACGGCTAATGCAGATAACCATCGAGTAGCTTTGTGCGAAATTCAACAACAAAATCATCAGACTAGCTCGGATACAACAAAGTATTTTACACTCTTCACGGAAAATTCCAAAGGGACCAAATAAGTGATGTAGTATTTAAATAATCCAATAACCTTAATCCTATTGCCTTATGACAAATATTCTTGATTATGATCACACAAAGCCAGCAAAATGCGTGTGTTCACACCATTAATTATTATTTAGCTTCTTATGCTCTGAATCTACTTTTTCAAACTTTTCGCTGCCCTAACTATCCTATCAATTTGTTTATTCCTAATTTCCCAAGTTCCCTCACTATTATGCAAGTTTAATTTAAACTATCTTTGAAAAATATATCTAAAGCTACCGCAAGCATCCTGATACCTAACATGCTTAAGTGGAGCCCCTCTTTAGCATATAATTCACCCTTACCATGAAAACTATCCTACAGTTCCAAACATTAAGCATGTCCCTGATAATTCTTTCATTTGGGCTCTGGATCCTGTTAAATAATTTATTCCCGCATCTACCCCAATAGATTATTTCCGTAAGTTTCTACATCTAGTCCGAGGGAGCACTCCCGAAGTGCCAAATAGATACTCTGATTTACAGTTTCCAACGTCATTTGCTCTTTCATGCACTACAGAAAGAAAGTTCCTTGGTATCAGTCAACATACTGTAGTATGATATCCTAGTCCTAGTTTACTATTTTTCCCACTACAAGTACTTTTATCCGTTTACTTAATGAGTGATTACCCCCACTAAGTAAACATTTTGCTCAACTCTTTCCTTATTGGAAACAGCCAAAGGTTCAAATCTATTAGAGATCGGTACTGGAATGCTAATTGAACCTATCTCTATAGACTTAACTTTTGTTTTACTATTGTGCATCATTGAAAACCTACCTCTAGATTTAGAACTTACTTTATATATACTGGACAGGACAGAGAAGAACTCTTCGATATACACTAGTTGTTTTTATATTTAATCCTGTTTCTATAATAGCCCAAAAATAATACTAAGGTACATAGTTGGATATCCGTAAAGATATCACAATTTGGATAGCTCGTTCAACCTCCAGCCATGATACTCAACTTAAGCAGTATATATATAAGAGTTAGGTTAAAATTAGTTTTGTCCTTTAGATATTTAGTGAATGGCAGGTAATAATTATAAATCTATTTCTTAGGAGAATCAAGAATTGATATTCTGCAAAGCACGCTTTCCCTATATTTCTGGGTTCATTCAGTTTCTACTTCAAGCAGCTGTGTGGTCGCACCTTTTTTTTTTATCCATTAGGTACGTGTCCGTACATTGATGATAACTGAAACTTCGAATCGGTACACGTTATGTGTGTGTGTGTGTGTGTAAATTCAGTTTGCATGACTAATTAGCATTTTTCATTTTTCTATTGCATACTCTTATTTTATTTTTGTGTATAAATATATATATTTAGCTATATGGTCTTTAATAAATACGCGCTTCTACTGATTCCAGAAGTCATTTAAATGAAGGGATCAATGTATTTGCAGATATAAAACTTCAGGAAGTCTTATGCTGTTATTTTTAAACACGTTTGTTAAGAAAGAGTAATCCGGTTAAGAGTTCCCTTTCACGACACATCTGTTCCTTTGGGTAACTCGTGACCTGTCACTTTGAGACTGCTGAATGTCATTAAAGAAAGGAAAAAAAGGTTAGATAAAAGATGATTTATAAAAAAAACAACAAAAGAAACAACTATTTTTTTCTTATAATCAAAATAAATCCGGATAGAATAAAAAAGTACGATAAATGTGACAGACATTAAAACTACTGTTAATTGAGTCTGTTTCAAAACCCGAGTACGACGTCTCGATAGAAGACAGTCAGAAATACACTGTTGGGTTCATTACCTGAGAGAATTTCTAAAATAACAACTGATTAAAAAACTTACTTCTGTTTACAGAAGAAGGATTAGCTGTACGTGGTAGAATAGGTGGAATTATTGCGCGGATGAAATGCCCATAATGACTTCAGCCTGTTTAGTAAGTTTATTTTGTGGCTTCGCACTGTTTTATTTATCCATTCCAAGGCACCTGTCTTCTTTCAACACGAGAAAGGGTTTTAATTTAATTTAGATGAAATATGAAACTATGTTTTGCAGTCTGCACGAATCATGCCGCTGATATTTCGAATGATATAGTTTTTAAGACATTTAATAAGCATGAAATCTTTGGTCTTGCTATTTTTACCATGTGATATTTCTGATAATTTCGAACATACCCGTTAACAAATGTATGTTTATATCACAGTTTATGCTATGCCATTTCTAGTAGATTTTGAAGTACGACTTGCAAAATCCCCAAATTACGTTTATGACGAATAAACTAACTACTAGACTGATTTTTTATTTAAAATTCAACAAAAATATACATCTTTTTCAACAGATGGCACTACGTTAAATAGATACTTCCAAGAAAATATACATATTTCGACACTAATGAAAAAATATACGAAAAAAAAACTGTTGTTACATGAACTATTTAGTTAGGAGTTTCTTAATGCATTTAATATCGTAATTCTCGGTATTCAGTTTTCCAAACACAACCGTACCTTAAAGTTGTTTTTTGTTTTATAGTTATATCAAAATACCTAAATATTCGATAATATATGAATCTTGAACTGGATTAAAAATTTTGAGCTTTTTTTTTATTATTTTGCTTATGGTAACTTGCGATAATTTCAAACAATTTATTTGTTGATTTTAGAATTTTCAAGTCGGGCTACACAAGTGCGTGTGGGCGTCCCTAATTTTGAAAACTAAGCTTCAAAAACTACAGTAAATGGAAGAAACTGAATAGTACCACGAACATGTCTAAACTAGTTTTTCTAATAATCAATAACTTCTGACAGTTTGTTTCATTTACTGTGTGTTCTTTCACTACTAACCTTCAACTTTTGGACTACTCTTGTCTGACCAAATAGCAAGATTTGACTGTCATCCTTACGCCATACCCATGGCCCCAAAATGCAAAGCGCGTTTTTGGGGTAATAGGAAGTAGATCATAAAACCTCAGAACCACAGACCAGACATGGTAATCCAGTTCCACGCAAACAAAAAATTAAATGATCATGAATATTTTCCTAATAGAATTATGCTGTACAGTTGGGGTTTCTTTTGAATAGTTGTGGAATAGCAGTCATGATAAGTAAGTTTGGGTTTTATTGTTATAGTTTAATACTACCTTTAATATTTTACATATATTTTAATTATAAATGTCTAAGGCTATTTTCAAAATGGGTTGATTAAATGTCAAAAACTTTTGATGTAGAATAAATGATCAGCGAATAAATAAGTTGTTTTAGTGTAACTTAAAACTATGATTGACATTAATATCCTATTTGTTGTTTGATGGGTACTTAAGGCAGTGTTGACATGGTAGAGATTTGGCCTTTAACGGATTGCTCCTGCCTTGATTTCGATCTGAAAAAAAGGCCTCAGTATAGAAGCCGAAATGTCTTCCTACTCTAGGAACAGGCAGGATCAGCCCATTAAAGCCAAATCTCTTTTCATCAATATCTATAACTGAAATGCTTTTTTTTTATTACGAGATTACTAGCGAGTAAGGTATTCCTGATACACTCCATGCCTGTATGTTATTCATTACATTTAATATCAGTTAAAAGAATTGGTTTAATTCGACAAATTGTTTGTTTACCGTGATTATCCTATATGTCCGTAAAATATGTTATTCAATCCTGAAGGTTGTGATGTTAATGTTTGTTTGATTTAGTGTGTCAATCTACACTATATACACTTTGCCCATTGTGGAGAATCGAACCCCGGGTTTTAGTGTTGTAATTCTGAAACTTATCGCTGACACATCGGAGGATAATGTCTATGTAATTTCTTAGCCCTCAGCATGTACTGAAAAATAAGAAACAAGCAATATATATATATATATATATTAAGGTTTTTCACACGTTCACACACACAAAATAAATGGCTCTTTGAACTTTACTTATAAAACACGTAGCTAAATAAGTAAAAGTTTAAAGATAAGTATTCGTAAATAGCACTATTAGTAAATCTTTATGTTTCTGTGAAAATGTGTTTGTATTATTGTGTAGATTTTTTACACTTGTTTAATGATATTTGAAGGTAAGCATGCCTTTGGTCATTTGTGGCTCGGTCACGTGCAAGAAGTAAAATTATACTTCTGAAGCTTATGAAAATTGGTCTTAACAACCAGCAAACAAAAATAATAAAGAACGGATGAATGTTAGAATCATTTTTCAATGACAGATATTACTTGTAACAATTTCTTTAGATAGTTCTTGCATTCATAAATCTTCTCTCTACAGCACTCTGCTTTTTTAAAAAAAAACAATACATCATATCAGAATCTTCATATCCAAACAAAATGATGCATTATTTTTAAGTGGTTTTAGAAAACCGAGAAAATCTTGTAAATAGAAGTTTAAAATGTAAATGTATTTAAGATAATTTATGTTTTTCCTTCTGTTACATAAATCAATAAACTAGGAGTTTTTTGTTGTTGTTTTTCACATTGTTTTCTGCAATCACATGCTCATATTTTACGGATATTTTTTTCTTTCGAGTTGTCTTCTTGTTTGTAGGATCAACAACAGTATGAGTCTGAATTGTAATTTTTACTTAACTTTGTTTTATACACATTTATGTAATTTACTTCATGATTCATTGCATGTAATGCATAATTTAGTGTCTTTGTCGGCTCGCCCAACTTATTTGGCTGGGGGTTGTGTTCTGTCGTGTATTTACGTTTTCCTTTGTGTTTGTGCGAACAATTATTTTAAGAAAACCACTACTTGATATATTAAGAAAAGTGTTTTACAAAATTGAGGGTCAATTAATAATTAACTTATTTGGTTATAATTCATTTAACTTCATAATCACAACCAAAAAGTCACAAAAATTCTGATGCTACCAGGGTAGGATTTAAATCTCAACCTACTGGTTCTCTTCTAACAACCCCATAATCCACTTTACTTAGAGTCTCGTGTTGTTTATTTTATTTCTACGTATTAAAGATTGCTTGTTAAGAATGCAATGAAAATATTACATATTGTATCAGTGAGTTTCTCCACTGAACGTACTAATTAGAACAGAACATATTACTTCTTACGTGTCAAATACTTCAGTGAATATGATTTTATACTTGTTTGTACTGGAAAAATATATTAGCTGACACTTTTTCAATCAATTCTAGAAATATAAAATAAAACCGAAATTTCGAGACATTTCGAAGAGTGATTTGTGTCTTCTTTATCAGGAGTTCTTTGAAATCACTCGAAGTTTTGTTTCTTGATCATTTATAGTCATATTTTAGTGATCCACGAACTAGCTTTTTTAAACTGATTTTATTCTAATCGAGTTACGGAATAAACTTAATTGAAAAAGCACAAACGTCTGACTGTTATCGATGAAGTTTAGTAATTTTTTCATTTCTATAAAATGACATATAAAATAATAGAGCGAGATTTGAGTTTGATTGTATGATGAACTTCTGTGTGCTTGATTTTAATGTGTCATTTGGTTGCGTGACCTCAGTAAATTCACGAAATATCTTTCTATTTTGTTCAAATAATTGCCTCTGTTATGATTAGAGCATCACGTCAAAATAACTACTATTTCTCCTGTTTTCTCCTTTTCCTTTTCACACACCCACACCACCCTCCTACTCATTCACACATGTTCACACACCTACACAACTTCACAAAGAGGCATGGATATGCATATACATAACGAACATTTAGATCTTTTTTATTTATACTTAGATCACATCCTATACCTTTAAAAAATGTTTTGATTCACTTTGTGTTCGTGTCAATCTGTTTCACTTTTGAAAGTTTTAATGACATTAAATATTTATATTACCAGTTTCATTAGGGTGATATTTGGGAATGTTAATAATTATGAAGAAAGTAAAGCTACACAAGCGCTCAAATGTTTGTGTACTTACATCACATTACAGTCCAAGTTGTCTACTGGTATTAAAGACAAATACTTCCTATTTCAATAGCAATAATTTAATGCAACTAAATCCAGACTATCACGAATTTTGCAATAATCTTGAACCAATGTCTGACATACAGTCTTGTCCAAAATGTTTCCATATTTTGTAACAAGTAAGATCATTATTATTAAGATGGAATACAAATACACTTAGCGCTGTCCAACTGAAAAATGCATGTTGTATTAAACAACCACATATGTAATTTGTTTGTTTGTTTTTAATTATGCACAAAGTTACACAAGGGTTATCTAGTGATTAATTAGGTTTCAATGCCACAATGCTCAACCAATGACATAATATTGGTAATGTTTAACCAATGACATAACGCCGGCAGTGTTCAACCAGTGCAATAATACTCATAGTTTCCAAACAGTGGTATAATACCAACAACGTTTCACATGTATTTTTACCAAATATTTGGGAGAATAACTTTAGCTTAAAAGTGAGCTATGTTCAAAAACAGTTGACGCAATAGCTCGTAAGCAATTAGTTCACTAAATAATAAATCATAAATCAGCGCGCCTCACAGTTGAGTAAAACTGTATTCGGCATCTTACAAAATAGATCCCTGTTAAGTGCGTCTATATAACAATTGTTACAATTCCTTTTAATAAGCTTACTTGAACTTACAAAACAAATATTTTAAAAGAAGTATTAGATACTGAAACAATGATGTAAATAACTTTTGGAATAATATAGTGCATTATATTAAACGTCGATGTGAGGAGTTAGTATATAGGCAAAAGAGGAGAATTATTTTTTTAAAATTCCGCGTAAAGTTACACGAGGGCTATCTTCGCTAGCCGTCCCTAATTTAGCAGTGTAAAACTAGAGGCAGCTAGTCATCACCACTCACCGCCA
>NW_013668040.1:17069-19829 GCF_000517525.1 Limulus polyphemus | reverse complement strand
AGGGCGAGCATGTTTGGTGGGACGGGGATTCGAACCCGCGACCCTTAGATTGCGAGTCGAGCGCTCTAACCACCTGGCCATACCGGGCCCCAATATGAGGATATTGACTTCTTGTCGTACATATCAAATATCATTAATATGATGTTAAACAGAGAACTTGATTTAATCTTTTCACTAAGTTTAATTGTACATAGGAGCGTACAGTAAGAAAAACATCAGGATCAGTTCGATCTTTAGATATTTCCAGAACTTTTCTATATAATATCAGCAATGTTTAACCAGTCGCATAATGTTGACAATATTTAACCAATGACTTAATATCATTAATGCTTAACCAATGACTTAATAACATTAATGCTTAATTAATGGCATACTATGGGTAATGTTTAACCAATGACATAAAATCGTTAATGCTCAACCAACGACATACTACCAGCAATGTCCAGCCAATGACATAATACAGGTAATTTTTAATCAAAGATGAATTACAAAAAGGGTTACTTACTAGCCCTTTGGTATGTAGAATCAACAACAATGGGGAATACTTTAGACTACTTCCGATAAATTAGTGTCGGTCATAAATATTAATAATTTCTGATTAATACTAAGATAATTAAATAGACCAAAAGCTGTAACTTAATGTAGTCAATCTTTTATAACTACCTGATCGAAGAACATAATGTCTTAACTCAATACACAATACAAAAATTCAAAAGGATATAAGAACGCACTCGGTTGAGTACTCTCGCTGCCAACGATATTTTGAGATGTAACCACAATAATATTTCATGAGGTTCAGCCAGCTTAAGAATATTTAGTTAGTCCTAAGTTCACATACTAAACTAACACCTAATGGTTAGCTTGCCCTGTTTGCAAGTCCGAGTATGCATGGTTCATGTCTCATTACCGCAAAAATGCATACTGCTTTTTAGGTCCATAATTGCGCTAAAAGAATAAGGGAATAATTTCACTATTTGGTAAAACAAGAGTATACAAAGAGTTTGAGGTGAATGCTCTTAACTAGGTGTCTTCCTTTTAGTCTATCAATTCAAAATTAGGGACGACTACGAACAGGTAACCCTTGTGAATTTCTAAAACAAACAAATTAAACTAACACTATTAAAATAATCTGTAAACTTGAATTCAAAAAATTATTATGAGTCATTTAAGAAATAATGCTTAATGAAACAATGCATAAAGAAAAAGTAAAGGTCATATATCTCTGTAATTTAATATTTTGTTGCGAAAAGTAACGAAGTGATTATGTGTTATTCTTAACAATGCAACAGAGTTTATGAAAAGTAATTCATCTATATATTAAATGAGGAAGAATCAGTAAGTTTAAAAGCATTAATTGATTTTGTTTCTAAATTATGAACTTGAAAATCCGTCTTTCAATAATTCACTGTTCCTTATTTCATCTCTTGAGACTTATCGTGTCCAAAGTATACCGAAGAGTGGTGAACGTGTCTGAAGTTTTATGTTATATGAGATTTAAGTTTCAACTAGTAATAGGTCCTCTGACGGAGAAAGTGAATATTAGAAATGTTATCTAGTAAACCTATGAAGTTTTATGTAATTAATTTTTTTACATATAAATAGATTTGTTTTCTATGTTTCAGCTTCATAAATTACCCTTGTGTTATAATTGGCTAGATTTTTATCGTATCAGTGAATATTTCATTGTTTTTGAAATGCGTTACATATACAAGCTAAATGTTAATTACATTAAACTTTGCTTTATTCAAACAAAAATTTAGCAAACCCATCAACTACCCTAATATTGCCATTTTAAACTACTCTAGCGTAATATATCCATTGCGGAATTCAAAGTCTCACTTATGATTCACAGAAGCTTCAATGCTCCCAGAAAGCTCCTACGTTATTCCCAATTTATTTTACAGCTACCCCAATGGAGGCAGTATCCAAAAAGAGAAACACACACACACACACACACACATTACAACGCTCGCCCGTAGTACCTGAGCACGTGTGCTCAATTTGGTCCTGCTAACTTGTGATCTGGATCAGGTTTTAGATCCTTTTGTTGGGATCTGGGAGGGTCAGGTGCTTTCGAAGACCTGTAAAGTACACCATCGTGTCAGCTAAATGCTAAACGAATTATATGTGATGGTTGTGCTCCATTTACAGTCTTTAGTTACAACAACCCCTTTCAAAGCCATGTCTGTTCATATACCACATGTAGCATTTTCTATTGAAATATACTTTTCTTAGCTTGATGGTATAGTCCTACACATGACAAACAGTTCAGTATCTTGTGACATATTCATTTACTAATTCATGACAAGTACGCTAATTAATACTTTTATTATATACTAGTTAAATTATATTTTTATTTAAAGTCTAGCATTGGGTGGCCTGTTGTTACTCTTAAAGTACATATTAACTGAGGGGAGGTAACTAAGCATATTTTCGTTATGTATGATATAGCGGGACAGTGACGTCAGTAACTCGTTCTTATTGAGATTTTTCGTAAACTAATTATTTGAGCAATGTAAGAGTCTGTCGTTTATTGTCTGTATATTTGCGTAAGAAATCTGTGAGTGAGTGTTTGAACACGGTTTCAAAAATGGCGCCAATGGGATCCCGAAGAAGGCCAAGAACACAATCTCAAGTGTAAGATTCCAGTTCAGTTACCCTGCAAACCTACTCATCATGCCTGGTGGAACTTCCGGGATTCCAGTTCAGCTACCCTGCAAACCTACTCATCATGCCTGGGGGAACTTCCGGGATTCCAGT
>NW_013668040.1:14033-17019 GCF_000517525.1 Limulus polyphemus | reverse complement strand
AGTTCAGTACCTGCAACCTACTCATCATGCCTGGGTGAACTTCCGGGATTCCAGTTCAGCTACCCTGCAAACCTACTCATCATGCCTGGGGAACTTCCGGGATTCCAGTTCAGCTACCCTGCAAACCTACTCATCATGCCTGGGTGAACTTCCGGGATTCCAGTTCAGCTACCCTGCAAACCTACTCATCATGCCTGGGTGAACTTCCGGGATTCCAGTTCAGTTACCCTGCAAACCTACTCATCATGCCTGGGGGAACTTCCGGGATTCCAGTTCAGCTACCCTGCAAACCTACTCATCATGCCTGCGGGAACTTCCGGGCGCGTCTTCACCCGATTTTGTACCACAGATGAATAAGGGTAGGAGGTATTCCTACATTAGAATATCAATAATGGTACTATATGCTTCAGGCAGAACCTTTCGGAACACAGAGCATTCCTAGTTAGAATACTAGTAATATTACAACACTCTAGGCATAGCTTTGGAATATTAAAATACCACTAACAAACGCCTCAGGTCGATCTTTTTGGAACATGGAGTATTGCTACATTAAAACACCAGTAATTGCAATACGTTTCAGATAGATCCGTTTGGAGCACATAATATTCTTATATTAGAATATAGGAATGTTATAATACGCTTCAGGCAGAGTTTTTGTATCATGGACTTGTCCTACATCAGAGTGTTATTGAAACTAAACTATGAAAATCAGGATTGTTACTGGGTTTAATTTGTTGTTGTTCTAATCATAACCGCTCCTTTAAAGAGAAACGAATTACATTAACATTCAATCGAAAATGCGACGAAGCAGACAGAAGGCAACTGAACGTCTTTAAAATGCTTTTCAGAAATTAGATAAGTTGAGTAATATATTTTCGTGTTTTTTTTTCTACCTACCAAACGTTCTTGGAAGTTTGTAGAAAACGCATAAGAAGTAAGTTCATTTTACGTTGTCATAAATTGATGACGTTCTTTGAGTTACTTCTATTCAAGTGTTCACGAAGCACAACCACGATATTGAAGGTTAATAATCTGAATATAGGAATAAAAGAACCACTTATTTTATATTTTTCTAGGTTACATTAATGTAGCTTGGTAGTTAGAATATATATATATATATATCTTTAAACTCGTAATTATATCCTTGTACTTGAAACTATTGCTTCAATCTAACATTTTAGCGTTAGAGATTATTTGTAAGGAGTTTGACGAGTCGTATCGACTTCAAGTCTCTCTTTCATTTAACGTCAACCTTATTAATCTTACTTATAGAATGGCTTGTATTTTATAATAAAAAGGTGTGTGTTTGGAGATGTGAGTTGTGGCACCATAGGTAAACTTATGATTTGAGAAATATGTTTCAGGCTTTTCTGAGAGAGGATGTTCGTATATAGAGATTGTAAAACGACGTACAGCCTAACGACACAAAACCTCCAAGAAGACAGTAATGGGCTTATAAGTACATACCTCAAATCAATCCAGAACAACTCCCTCAATAGCAAAGTGAAATCTATGATTACTAAAGAGATCCCTTAGTGCCAAAAACGTTCAATGCAACAAAGCTGCACACATCTCCAAGTACCATGATAATAAGCAAGGATGTGAAATTGGGGGAAATTCCCAAGCTAAAAGGTCAAAATATTATAATCTCACCTCGAGATTAGGACTATTTTCGTGAGACAGTTAACCGAAGAAGCTGGAATTACACTAATCCTAATCCACCACATAGCTGTCTGTCAACCCCACCACCACCACCTACGCCGCTCTAACATAATTTTATGGCTTTGATCTGCTTGAACGTAATCAACAGAAGAGAGTCGGTTGAAAGTTTATCAATATGTATGGTCTAATTCTGACTTTCGTAGAAACTTGTTATAATATGAATTGCGGGGTCGGCAATAGTGCGTAATAATGATTAAACACTGTCGTCAATGGAGGATGTAAATATAAGGGCAAAAAAAGGGACCTGAAACATCGTTCTTATAAAGTGCGATTAACCCTCAATATCCACTCACGAGTAAACTATTTACTGATGATAGTTTAAAACAAACGTTTTTACAATTTCAAAAATTAACATTTCAGAAAGTCTTGAAATTCATGATTTTCCTTATAATAATTTAACGCTGGTAATTTGGTTCCTGTCTTTTTAACAAAACGTATGTAGTATATTGTTCAGGCAAAATAGCAGAAAGAAAAATGTTAATGATTATGAATCAAATGCAAAGAAACCCGATGAAGCCCTAGCACACTCGACAGATGGAACTGTCTTCTTTTACCCTCAAAATATCTGTACTCTTGGAACATGGTTTAACCATACTGCTAATGTTTTTTAATATCACGAACGATTTCTCTGTCGTCTTTTTTATGTATTTCTTTCCTCTTATTCATTAAAAAGTATCTTTCCAGGCGTATTTAATTCTTAAACTGGACAACGGTAATACAGATTAGTTGATCAAGGGTGAAACTATAATAATTCACATGCAAATTTTAAGTGTTTCGGTTCATTTTATCTTATTTTCGTCAAGAAACTTAATAAATACGCACGTCCTTTAAAACATTTTAAATGATTTACTTCAACCATGTTCATTTTACTATTTCTCGTGCAGAAGATTCCTCCTGGATAACTATGACAGAAAAATGGACGTATAAACATAGTTATAATCATTTAGCGTTATTGAGAAATTTTACTGTCAGCCAGTTACTTCTACGTTTACATTCTTAACAAGTCTGAAGTCAGACAAGAGCTTCTATTTTCCAGGTTTACAAATCTGAAATAAGTTAGGTAAAATAGATTTAAGGTTCATCAGAAGTTAATAAATTGCGGAAAGGATTGTTTGTTTTTTTTTGTTTTTTTAATTTCGTGCAAAGCTACACGAGGGCTATCTGCGCTAGCCGTCCCTAATTTAGCAGTGTAAGACTAGAGGGAAGGCAGCTAGTCATCACCACCCACCGCCAACTCTTGGGCTACTCTTTTACCAACGAATAG
>NW_013668040.1:0-13348 GCF_000517525.1 Limulus polyphemus | reverse complement strand
CTTTTTGTGTGTTATTCAGTACAAAGCCACACGAAAGGCTATCTGTGCTGTGCTAATTCTATCATAGTAACTTATATTTATATATCTGAAACATAAAAATAAAACAGAAATATCTAGAACCCAAAATTATGGATTTATATGTAATATACAAATCAGTCCCAAATAAAATGATTTTTATTGCATAAGCTAAAAAAAAGCTGTTATTTTTAAGTGTACTTATTTATGATTTTACAAAATGTTATGAACTTCTATGCCAATTTAGCAAGTTCTTTTTGTGTGTTATTCAGTACAAAGCCACACGAAAGGCTATCTGTGCTGTGCTAATTCTATCATAGTAACTTATATTTATATATCTGAAACATAAAAATAAAACAGAAATATTTAAAACCCAAAATTATGGATTTATATGTAATATACAAATCAGTCCCAAATAAAATGATTTTTATTGCATAAGCTAAAAAAAAGGCTGTTATTTTTAAGTGTACTTATTTATGATTTTACAAAATGTTTAACAAGAACTTTTCATAACTTCACATGCAATTCTAAACAATAAAATTATTTTGTTTTTTATACTGCTAAGCAGAACTCGCAATATGAATCCTACGATCATTTTCCTAAATAACTAATGCAAATGCATTCATGAAAAATTTTTTCTTTCTCTTTCTCTCTATACATAACTAGTTAATTGTAACTGTAAAATTGAAAATTTTTGTAACTGTCAGTTTTTGGTGAAAGTCCATAATTATAAAATTGAGGTAAAAAACAGACAATTGTACATTTCACAAAAACTTCATTTACTAACAACCATTGTTTTATCTATACCTGATGATTTCTTTCCTGGTGAAACCATGGTAATTAATTAATTGTTTGTTTGTTTTGAATTTTGTGCAAAGCTACACGAGGGCTATCTGCACTAGCCATCCCTAATTTAGCAGTGGTGCCTTCCCTCTAGTCTTAGCTAGTCATCACCACCCACCACCAACTCTTGGGCTACTCTTTTACCAACGAATAGTTGACGGTCAATCCCCGTTATAATGTTTCAGCCGTGGGGGGGGCGAGCATGTTTGGTGTGACGGGGATTCGAACCCGCGACCCTCAGAATGCGAGTTCAGCGCCCCAACCACCTGGCCATGCCGAACCATTATTGACAGAATAATAATAATAAAAAAATATATATATATATGAAACCAGGACATAATATTGTACTGAATTACCGAAAGTGTGAAACAAAGAGTCAAGAATCTAACCTTTCCTAGTGAAGTGCCTGCGCAGTACTTTCCTTCGTATCTATGGAAACATGTGTTTTGTTTTTATAAATACTATATAGCTTGCGCTGATCTGTATCTTATTTTCCATGAAACCTTATATTAACGAGTTTTCTCAAGAATCCTGGGGGGAAAAGATTACAAGTTTGTTTTCAACTAAAAAACAAAATACCCGAACCGATTCACCTGTAAATTTATAGTCTGTTAGGATCTTGATTAATGAGTCGTGATACGGGAGTTGTTTATCATTGTGTTGAATGTCTTGAAGGATTTCATTATTTTATTCAGTACCTTACGGTATTTCAGTGCGAACTTCCGTTACTTCCTTAGGTCATACAACAATGCTTAGAACTAGCACTTAACACTATACATAATGTTGCACAGTGTTCATCCAGATCCCGATATCAGTTGAATTATATATATATATATAATCATTGTGTTGGCTTGTTTTATTTAATCTTAGGTCTTCACACTTTTGTATTGATTTTCATTCAGTTTCATTCGCAATGTTTATGTTACACTTAGATGTATTTAACAATGAGTCTTAGAATAACGATAATATAAATAACAGCCACGCGAATTTCTGTTGTATTGTGTTCAGATAAATATTTTATGCAGTGTTTATTAATGTAGTTATGTGTGGTAAGTTTTTTAACAGAGGTGTAAATCTGGACTATTTTAACTGGACTATAACTATTAATTCTCCCTCTTCTCTAGTGTAGACTTTATATATGCATCTCTCAATATCATTACTTCTATTTTACCCCTTTTAAAGCTTACCCATCCAATAATATTCCGAGCACTTTATTTATGCGTTTGTGAACAAGTGGAACATGATTTCTAAATAAACCGAAAGCGCAAATATTTGATATGTAAATTTTCGTCCATAGTTCGATGAAGTTTTCTTCTAGTCAAGTTCGTTAGCTCTTGGGTATTAGGGTATTAGCTCCTTTGTGTTTAGTTGAGAACTTATGTCTCTGTAAGTAATGAATTCCTTGTTTAAACAGTATGTTGCTTGGTGAAAGAGTGTGAACTTTTAGACAGCAAAGATAAACTGACATCAATGAAGTTTCAACAAGAAGATGTCTCTCCTTTGGTGTGCAAACTGTCAATCCTAGGATTACAAACCACCAGAGAAATGCTCTTTTTTTTGTTGCGGGAATTTCTTTTTCAAACATTCAGGACGACCGTAAATAGGAATTTCTATACCCTATTTTATTTACGCTTGTTAACACTGTGACTGTGTTATCGACTTTCAAGTTATAATAGCTAGAAGAGTCACGGTAAAATTCCACTATCCAGTCAGACAAGACTAACCCAAGAGTTATAGGAGGGTGTTCTTGACTAGTTGGGGTTTTTTCTTGACTAGATTTAGACGAAAAGTCTATAGAGAATCATACGTATGAAAGAAAACCCAACCAAAAGAAAAAAAAAACGTTTTTATTATTTTTTAACGCTATAAAGGCTTGAGTACTTTATAATAAAATGACTTTGAATATACAAATCAGTAAGTCACGTAACAAGTAAAACCAATATAAAGTGGAAAGGCATGTATCAGAAATATCTTTGACGTTGTTTCGTATTTAGTAAGATACCACCGAAAATGTACCGTCTTAGGGAAGGGTATGTAATAAAGAGCTCTAACCGATGCAAAATACCATAAAGATGTGTTCAGATAGCGACTATTTAATTACGGGAAATGGGATATCCTTGTACTTAATGGCATTGAAAAAACAAACGAATATAGACTAACTTCGGCCTCTAGAAGTATCCAGAAGGGGATCTGCAATAAGTCCACTTGTTACAGTTCGCAATTTAATCAAGAAAGCTTTCCTTCCATTCGGAAACGACACCAACAGGGTATTTCCCAAGATAATTGTTTGTTTGTTTGTTTTTAATTATGCACAAAGCTACACAAGGGCTATCTGTGCTCTGCCAAACCACGGGTATCGAAACCCGGTTTCTAGCGTTGTAAGTCCGCAGACATACCGCTGTTCCACTGGGGGACACCCAAGATAAAGTTACTGATCATATCTCCTGTTAAACCTTCGTATACTTCAGACATCTGGAGTATGAAACGGATATTCATGCTATTCCAGAGGAAAACATATCGGTCGAGTCGCCAGGCGTAACGCTTTTGAACTTCTTAGTGGGATCATAACGTTAAACCGGGGTTTGATACTCTCCACGTGGACATAGCGCACACCATACAAATAAACAACCAAAAAAAAACACGTCTTATTTCTTAGAAAGTTTATAATTTGGTAACTTTAAATTATTCTGTTGTTGATAATACCAGTTTAGTTGACACCAGCTTTTGAAAATTGTTAATATTTTTTTACAAAAAAAAAGCATACATATTATAGTGTACGTATCCAAATGTAAGCTCATGAAACCATTAAAACTTTCATAGCACTTACATACTTTCATTTGAAATATAATCAATATTTAAGTTTACTGCAGAGAATCGACTATTAGTTACACTAGGGCCTTGATCTTTGACATTTACCAAACCAACCTACTGGAGCAGCAATCCATTTCCACTTCAACTTGTTTTATTTCCGACTAAGGATTGAGAGAATCCATCAAGTGGTGCAAAGCCTGTAATTCCGGTCGTTAATCTAATATGACCGCATTAGCTCAAGGGCCCTTCGGATAATTCTGCTGGTGTTAAACACCAGGCTTTAGCTTCTCATCGGAAGCTTTGTTAATCTATATAAATTTATACTTACGTGAAGCGAAAAACCTTCATTTTTCTCAGATCGTTCGATTGAAAATGATGTAACTACAAGATTGAGTGAATTGTAAAAATTTCATTTTCCCGAAAGCGGACCGAAAGCTGCCTGGAGGAGTTACCGTTTTAACCACTCGCACCACTATACAATAGTGTGTTGTCAGCAGACACTAAAATGACGTCACATCAGGGACGCTCAACGTTGTAATTTCTTCAGTCGTGACGTCAGTAAAACGTGCGCGTGCAATGAATTATGAGAAGAATTATGCACTCTGCAGACTATAACACAGCATGACATAAACTTCAATAGCATGAAATAAAAATATTTGTTACTCTTAATTTTGGTTTTATTTACTCTTGAAACAGAGCACATTTGGAGACCTTGCGGAAGTACATCTAGTATAGCTGATAAGATAGTTAATCTCAACACGCATTGTAATTTGTAATAATCATATCAAAGGGTTTTGAGATCGAGACGTAGTAACGTTGACACGATGTTGTAGGTGTGTTTTGAAAGTGACAATCACTCCTATTATTCGGTTCAAAGAACCTTGTGGTGGTGAGTGCAACTGGCTGGTTCTCGATTCTGGGATCACGTGACACCTACGGATCTCAAGACTGGCCATATAGTCCACGTTAACAAAAGGTTCGTTCAAGTTGAAAATAAAATTTCCTTTATAATATTATCTTACTTGAAGACATTTTAGTATTTGAAATTTTCAAATTATACGATATTTATACGATACATGCACTAAACCATCAAATCAGTAGCTGTCCCTAATGATATCCGTGGTGGACAGAGCACATATAGCCCATTATGTAGCTTTATGCTTAATAATAAACAAACAAACTGTCTCTAATTTAGAAATCTCAACCTGAGTGATGGAACAAGTCAGAAACACTTACAGACCAAACGATTACTCTTAACAGATTAACGGGATTCAACGTGTGTTATTCTCAGGAAAACTGTTTTCCTCGCATTAGATAGGCCCGTTTCATGACAGCAGAATCAAACAGGAAATTTGTGGAGTATCTGTATTTGGAAGCTTGACTGAGTTCTAAAAGAGTGAGAAATAAACATACTGGACACGTGGAATGGTAACTGCAAAACTACCTTTATTATAACACAAAGCAGAAATGTGTTTTTGTGTAATTATTATCTCACAGCATTTGTTGACTTTAACATACAGACATCATCCACTTGGCCAGCAAAAGATGCTGCAGTCATTGACCCTTATGACGTAAGAACACCTTTAACAATAATTACTTACCTTTAGAAATTGGGTAGTCTAGCATACTAGCATTGAAAATAACATTAAAGAACCACTTTAACAACGTTTAGAAACAGTGGTCATATTTAGACAAATCAGGTAACTTCAAGGAACACAAAATTAAAGTCAAACACATAATGAAACCGAAATTACAGTATAAGAATGAAATGTTTAAAAATGAAAGAAATTGGAAAGTAAAACTTTTACGTTTAGTTTCAGAATCTAAAAATCACTCAGAATTAATGAGAACTAGCATTTGTGTTTGTTGTACATGTAAACATTAAAAGTAAATAAAAAAGTAAGAAAAATACACATTTATATACACACTTGTAAAAGAGCAAGTGCGTGTCATTCTACAAAAGAGGAAAATGAAATAAATATATTTATGCATAAAATATAGAAAAAACTGTTAGGATCTTTCTTTCATACACATTCAAGCATAAAAAAGACAGAAGGCACTCTCAGATTACGATACAAAAATACCTACTGAGAAAAAACAACTACAAGAGGTTCCCCTCCCCCCAAAAAAGAATGGTGGGCCCTGTCTTCGACATAATACACAAAACATATCCCGAAAAACAAGCTTTATCTCCTAAGCACTCAAGTATGTGTAAAGAGCAACAATAAAAATAAATACTACATGAACAAACTTTACACCACCAGCAGTACTTTATCAACACCTAGATCTGCTATAACATGGGCTGGTTCAGGATCACCTTTGGTGGTTTGTCTGGAAGCTCCTTCTTGGCCTTGGTATCCTCTGGCCTACTCCATAGGAACAAAGCAGGAGATCACCCTGGATAATCAAATAGAGAGAGACTAAAAATGACTAAGACTTGACTTTAAGTACTAAAAGTCCAGATTCAAATGCAAAGTTGGATGAATTCTAATTGGTCAAAAGTTCAGGCTAGTGCATGGGTGGTTATAACAATGAGCTATGACTCAAAGCATTGATCAAACAATATTTCTACAGGCTTTTCATGTATTTACGCGGTTTATGGCCTTGAGACCTTCTTGACCTCCAGGTTTCTGCAAATCTCCAATTGATCAACTACCTGTGACTTTTCTGCCTTTTTTCCTTCTTAGAAGACTAGAATACACACCATACTCTCCAATCTGGTCTCATTCTTATTCCTGATTGTCATGCAGACAACACTTGTTTCCAATAGGAAGGAATAGGGGTAAAGAGATGCTGCTCGGGCCCTACACAACCGAGTTTACTTTGGATAGGTGACACTAACCCTACTTTTGACCATTAATCTTTGCCAATTCTTCCATGGTCTTCCCATAGGGACTTTTTCCATTTATAAGTTATGTAACAGTTTTCTATTACATGTAAAGTTCGCATTTTCATGCTTAAAACTATATAATGAAACAATGTTAAGAATATATTCAACAAAACTGTTTGCTTATAAAGATATTTCAATATGTATGGCTCAAAATATTACCATCACTCTTAATTCATCTGGGTTTGGCTAGTGATTATCTATTTAATGAAGTCTGAAATATAAATTAGTTGAGTTTGATGACCTCCTAGATGACATTACCATCACTACCAAGCATGCTTTCACCAAGTAACTCAAACATTATCTAAGTGGATCATGTGGTAGCTGGAGGCAAACTATAAAAACCACTAGAGTTCTTGATAAAGTGTAATGGTGGCATAGTTATGTGTAAACAAATGTATGTGTAATAACCATACACTGTAGAAACATTACATTCAGGAGATAATAAATAAGAACAAAATATAAAGAAAACGATTAGGGTGTGAAGACAGAGGGTTTGATCTAGACATTAAAAATTGGTTAAACGTGATGAATAACCTGGAAATTATTATTGGAAAATGCAGTGTGTACATATGATGTTTCAATTTTGCTGTTGAGATATTCTGTAGTTACTGAGTTTTTTTCTGGAAAAGGCAATAGTAACAAAAAATTCACACTATGACAAAAGAGTGAAGGCACAGTTCTACCTGTGGTTTTAAAGAACACAGTTTTACTTGGTGGTTCCATCACAGCTTTATCTGGTGTTTCTCAAAAGCATAGTGCAAGGATATTTTAACTTGAACTATTAATGGATATGTGAAACTGTCAGTGGTACATGACATTCACAGGTAATGGCTTAATTATCATAATAAATATGTGCATATGTGCATTTAGTAATTACTAAATTTAGTAATTTTTGACCTAAACGTCTATTCACCAATATTTAAGTTTGTGCTGTTGTCACTGTACTTCAGTACACACCCAAAGAAAGCTGGAATCCCTTGTTTATCATATAAACAGCATATTTTTCCACTAGGATCATTAACATTTCTAGCGAGTACTAGATGCTATACTCTCCAGAGTTTTCGTCATTCAGGTAGAGTGACTTTCTTGAAAGAAAAACTGATAGGGTTTTGAATCATAAAATTTCCAGGGTGACTCTTAAAGCAAGGAATTGTAATACTCTTTAAAGTACTGATTTTTGAATCACATAATTATTCAACTGTTGATAACTGAGTGGTGATCTTACAATGCAGTATGTACGTCACATCTCAATATCACCCAATATCTTGGAAACCAAGGAACACCACCAGTTTTTAGTCCATGATCGTACAGATGAGCAAATACAAAAATATAATCAAGCATTAACCATACTCTGTAGTCCATATTCGGTATTTCATGTTATCACACAGATATTGTAAGAAGGGTTACTACACCCCTCGAGTCAATAGCTTTATGACTAGCTGTTCATACTAAATTTTATGATCAATCCCACCTATATCAATTGAAAGGCTGACATGGGCATTTTGTATGCTGATTGGTGCTAATATTCACTTTCATTTCCAGTGATTCGTTGTCTGGTTTCTCACAGAGTGCTAGATAAGCTTCTGTAGCTTCTTCTTCTTTGTTGGGTGAGTCAGGATAACTCAGTGTAGTGTTCTTGTCCGCTTCTGGCTCATTAGTTTCCTCTTCAGACTCTTGGTCAAGTCCTTATACTAAAGTTTCATCTGTTATGTGTGGATGCAGCTTATCAGTGTGCTCCATGCACTTTCTTGCACCTTACATCCATATTGTGACATCATTATTCAATGTGCTATCATTCATTCTCTTTGGATTATTATAGTTTATTAACCCTTTCAGTGAAGTGTGGTGCATTAAAATGGCGAATTTCTTTCATATAAATATTGTAGAGTTTCTCAAAGACAACCAATGTAAATAGCTCTTATTTTATCAGATGGTAACTGCATTAAGAAGCTATTAGTGTACATTCTGTAACTATGGTAAAACTGCTCTAACTCTTTCATTATTGGCATTGGTACCCAACAGAAACAGAAGCATCCACCAAAGCAAGATTTGGGGATTGGAATGCTTGATCACATTCCTTATTCCATCCAAAGTTCACTTTCACTTTTCTGAGAGCTGATAGTGGTGCTGCTATCTTTAAGAAGCTGACTGAAAATCATTGGCAATATGATGCAAAACCTTCATCTTGCTTCATTCTTGTTTGAGACTAAACTCTTAACCAAGAAACTCCACCTCCCTTAGGGAATATTTTTCAGGTTTCAGTCTGAAGCTTGATTTTTCATATGTGCTGGAATATTATCTTCAGCCTCTCAGACGTAGACTTGAAAGTGCAACCAAATACCAAAACATTGTTGTGGTGGCATAAATCCCTTGGGCATACCTTGCTGTGGCATATATCCTGCTTACTCATTATAAGTTAGTGTCATTGCATCACATTTCTGTCAGGTGGAGGTGTCTTATTGTTCACTCTTTGGATAGATCTAGCCCAACATGGTGGAAGTACTTGGGTTGTATCTTTTGCCAGTGGTATTGTCACTAAAGCTACTGCTGCAGGATTCTTCCTCTCCAATTGCTAGTGTGAAGTAACAACTTCAAAGCATGTCATGAGGAACAATGTTTTGTGAGAGTGAAAATTCCCCTCATCCCCAGTTGCTGTCGCATAAGCTCATTGGGAAGTCCCTCATTAAACTTATTCACCAGAATGTTTTCTTCATATGTAGATGTTATTCCTAAGTAGGCTTTACCTGAAACAAACTAGTAATTCCGATAACAACTCGTTACGTAAGTCAATCACCATGTTAGAAAAATAAAATTGTCTAAACTGGAGCCAAGCCTATCTCTTTCAAATCTTCAACTCGTGTCTTATCCTGTTATCTTCAGAATATAAATGTAGTAGTTATAGTTTGTTTGTATAGCAAAGCTATTAAAGCTATTTGCAGCCGCCCATAATTTTGAACTACTGATCAGTTTTGAGCTATTATCAATTGACAACCTGACAACAACTCCTTACCACCTACCATCCATGTTAAGATATTGACTTTCACCCGCAACTTAAAGTGCAGGGAATATTTCTAGACTGAAAAATAGGTTGAGAAATCTTAACCTGTCTCTATAAAGTAACCATCCATGAATTCATTCCCAGTAGTACTCCTTTGAACCATTTCCAGTAATTCAATATCATTTATTAGACAAGAGAACAAAAGTGTACACGTGCAGTATTCAAAGTGAAGCCTAACTAATGATTTGTATAGAGAGACAGTATGAATGAATATTTATCCGTGCATCATTGAAAATAATCATATTGAAATAATCATATCTCTAATATATCTATAAGAACTTAGCGATACAATCGTAATGTATTTGTTTACCCTCTGAGCTTTTACCGATTTTCATACGTCAAAGATTTTTCTAGAGCTATTATATTCGATATTAGAGATACAAAGATGATGTATTAAAATTTAACTATATTTTAACCTTATAGTTATTTTGGTTCCAGCAATTATTTCCTTACCGTTTAATTATTTCTTCCATAAAGTTTCACTAGGGTGAAATATTTATTTACTTACATACCAAATTATTTTCATATTATCGTTTATTTGACTTTTATTTTATTTTTTATAAAACATACGTTATTCACCAGGGATGAGTAAAACTGTCGTAAATATCATCCATAAAAGTCAAGATGAAGCACCTCGTTGAAAGATAAATAAATTAATTGATTTCTTCACCAAATACTGGTGAAAAAATACAAAAAAAAGGCTTAATTCATCATCTTTCTTTCCCCCTGAAAACTCCCAGGTGTTCGACCATTTTGGGGAAATATAACTTGTCGTTAGCAGCCTTTAATACCGTGGAAACATAAACATATTTTAGTGACAGGAAAGTCATCTTTAAGTTGTCGAGAAATTAATTGGTAACAGTACTGCCGTCTGTTCTTTAACTCCCTGTAGCATAGCGGCGTATCTAGCACTAAAAGAAATATACTAAAAACGTTATGGATATAGATAATTCAACTTAATATTTTTCTCTCACAGTTTTTACCACTAGGGAAATCATTAGCTTGAAGGATTTGTAAGCATGGTTCTCTAAAGACATTCAACGAAAGTTGTTAGTTTAGGTGTAGCATAAATATCTCTGTACAGAAGGGTTTTTTTTCTAAGGTCATTAACATTTTTCTTCAAATAAAAATGAATATTTTAAAGACCTGGTTGACAATAAATTTTGAGTTCTATCCAGTAGTAATTCCTCCTAAAATTGCTGGCTCGGCATGGCCAGGTGGTTAGGGCCCCGGCATGGCCAGGTGGTTAGGGTGCTTGGGTCGCAGGTTCGAATCCCCGTCACACCAAACATACTCACCCTTTCAGCCGTGGGGGCGTTATAACGTGACGGTCAATCCCACTATTCGTCGGTAAAAGAGTAGCCCAAGAGTTGGCGGTGGGTGGTGATGACTAGCTGCCTTCCCTCTAGTATTATAACTGCTAAATTAGGGAATGCTAGCGCAGATAGCCCTCGTGCAGCATTGCGCGAAAATTCAAAAACAACCAACCAACCTTAAGCTGCTATAACTATTATATGATTAGGATTGAAAATACCAGTCTTATTGACGAAGTCTTCAAACTGAGTTTAATTAAATAATTTTTATTTGAAAGTTACAAAATATTCCCAGCACTTTAATGACAGCCAATTCTTTAGCGTATACGTAATTAGTTTAAGATTTATTTAGTAATAATCTCAACCAAAGAGCCCAAGTAATTGAATGTTAACAACCAGAGCAAATCAAAGAATAACTGGTTCTGAAGAGGTTGATACCTTCTTAAACACTTTCATAGAGAGGAACATCAGTTGTGGATGAGTTTCATATATTTTGTAACCTTGTCCTTACATATTTATAAAACAGTATAATAAGAACGAAGTGTTATAAATTGTAAAAATTGAATTACATTATATTTCAACTATTCTATTCCATTTTTTCTGTTCACCTGAACGATACCTTTGGTGTGCACAACTGACTAAACGACCAGATCGGGGGCTCTTGTAATTCAAGCATAGACGTTCATGATTCCGAAATCAGGATGAGAAGGAAAGTAACCAGTTGGAAACATCCACTGTCTGAAATGGCCACTCTTAATCCATTAGTGGGATTGGATGTCGCAGCTTAAAGTACGAGTTGTAATAGCGGCACCACGTCTCGAAACCAAGACACTCGTAGCCCCGTTTTGACACCATAACCATAATGTTACACGTGCGAAACATGTTTGCAGCTCTAAGTCTCGAGCAGACGCCTTCGTATTCCCAGTCTGCTACGCTTACCATAATGGGATACAATACGGCCAGTTTTATTTTATACAAGGAACTCCTCATAAAATATTGCCCCCCCCCGTCGCACAACCGTATTTCTGCGGACATGCACAGACAGCCCATTCTGTTGCTTTATGCTTAACTTCAAACAGGTCAGACAAACATATTAAAATATCAAGTTTCATAATAAAATATCAAACCTATATGATTCATAATTTCGAGTTGAGTAAATACTTTTCTGCTTTTCCTTTATTTTATGATTATTGCACTATTTCCACCATAGGGAATCAACTCCGGATTTTACCACTGACTCACCAAAAGGGAGGCCCTGCGGGTCGTCGGATCGATACCGTCACCGAAATCACTCGACCTTTCGGCAGTGAGGGCGATATAATGTGACGGTCAATCCCACCTTTCATTGGTAAACGAGTAGTCCAAGAGTTGGTGGTGGGTGGTGTTACCTAGCTGCCTTCCTTCTGGTCTATCACTTCAAAATTAGTAATGGCTAGCGCGATAGTCCTCGAATAGCTTTGCTCGAAACCCAACAAACAAACAAACCATCGAGAGTTATCACATAAAATTTACTTTACGGTTAACGATTTGTAATGATTTAATTTATCTTTCGCACACTGTCTAAGCCTCAGTTTCCTTACTTATAAAATTCTGTATAGGAAGAACTCTTTAATAATTATCCGTAATATTTTCCATTTAACTATTTTACACCAATATTTCCTTATATTTCCCTGTTTCCAAATCTTAAAATGCTCTATTAATATGTCTTTTACTAATAATTTTTTCTTATTACTTTTGATGTGACACTTTGTTATGATTTATCAGTGTTTAAACTTCGAGGAACTATAATACAAAGTATAACATTATGCTAAAACCTTAATTTATGTTAGACCATAAACATGTTAAGTTTTATGTTTCCCCAAGCATAAGTTATTTATAAAATATTGCATAAAAATCATAACTTTAAAATCACTAATAGAACTGAATATATTTACATACGAGTGTATAAATCAGATGCTCTTAAAGGCTAGGACTAGGCGTGGTCTAGTGGGGTTAGGCTGCTCTAACTGTCTACAATTTCTAGAATTCATTGTTCGCGTATCGTTCATGCAAAAAGTGGAGTCCGGACTTTGGGTCTGTGAGTACGTTATAAGAGAAATGGTCAAATCCCGCTTTTCGGTCAGTCAAGTGTGGCTCGGTATGGCCAGGTGGTTAGGGTGCTACTCGCAATCTGAGGGTCGCGGGTTCGAATCCCCGTCCCACCAAACATGCTCGCCCTTTCAGCCGTGGGGGCGTTATAATGTGACGGTCAATCCCACTATTCGTCGGTAAAAGAGTAGCTCAAGAGTTGGCAGTAGGTGGTGATGACTAGTTGCCTTTCCTCTGGTTTTACACCGTTAAATTAGGGACGGCTAGCGCAGATAGCCCTCGTGTAGCTTTGCGCGAAATTCAAAACAAACAAACAGTCAAGTGTAAACC
>NW_013668039.1:177951-180384 GCF_000517525.1 Limulus polyphemus | reverse complement strand
ACAGAAAGTTATTAAATTAGAAACATATTTTATATAACATTTACATATGATCCAATATACAGAAAGTTATTAAATTAGAAACATATTTTATATAACATTTACATATGATCCAATATACAGAAAGTTATTAAATTAGAAAGGTATTTTATATAATATTTACATATGATCCAATATACAGAAAGTTATTAAATTAGAAAGGTATTTTATATAATATTTACATATGATCCAATATACAGAAAGTTAATTAAATTAGAAAGGTATTTTATATAATATTTACATATGATCCAATATACAGAAAGTTATTAACGTGGTTAATAGCATATCGAAATTATATAGTTCCTTCCTTTCGCTCTGAGAGTTATGTATGATGAAAACAGTAACTTCATATTATATTTATTCATATGAATTTTTTCGTGAATAATATTACATTTCAGCAGATTCAAGTCTGTCAATATGAAGTGTGTGACAATAGACACCAGTATTTTATTGTCATAAAATTATAATAAAAATAATATCTAACTTTATATTCTGTTTATATCAGTTGTGGGAAAAGCAAATGTTTCACACATTAAAGGATGTTGGAGCGAACGAAAAAGAACTAGCGATAGAAGCAGGAGACACAGATAATGAAGGCTCTGTTTACGCTGATGGTGGTCGGTCTCATCACTGTTATGGACATAAATACACTGAAATGTCTACTTTCGTTGCTATAATTGGTTTCCGTGCAAAAAGAAAGAAACAAAAAAAAAACTGTTATATCTGGATGTGAGGAGCAAGTTTTGAAATAAATCACGAGCCATTACTAGAGAGCATCCCTGCTAGAAAAACCGGAACACACCTTCCACTCAAATGGAGTATGACATTATAGTGGGAGAATTTCGGAACAGTGAAGACATGCATGGTCTACGGTATCGAAAAATAATAACAGATGGAGCCTCAAGCGTGTATAAAACAATAACAGACAAGTGCAGTTATGGCAGGTAGAAAATCATGCAGTTAAATTATATACCAAGGCACTTTACGAAATTTCAAAATCTAACTTCGAAAATAGACGATTACCAAGCAAGTCCTGGATAGAAAGACTCAAGAACTATTAGAAAAAATGCAAAGTAAGTGAATAAAGCTAAACAGTTGAGACATCAGCTACGAAATGGCCTTTACCACGTCTTTGGTGACAATACAAAATATCAGACAGATTTTGTGAAAATACCGGTTCTTCAGGACATGGTACACCTGAATATTACACTCTACTTGAAGCTGCTAAATACTTGAAACACTAACTATTTTAGACACAGATATTCAACTCAAAAGAATTCATAATTATTTTTACCAATGTTGTTTGTTTTGTCTGTTGTAGAGCCTAAAGCTACGCTGCTTGTGCTTTGCCCACCACAGACATCGAAAAACATTCTGAGACTTTGTCATATGAACACCTTAAGGCATACACGTGGAAAGAATACTGTGTTTGTTTGTTTGTTATCAATTTCGCACAATTTAGCAGTGTAAGACTAGAGGGAAGGCAGCTAGTCATCACCACCCACCGCCAACTCTTGGGCTACTCTTTTACCAACGAATAGTGGGATTGACCGTCACATTATAACACCCACACGGCTGAAAGGGCGAGCATGTTTGGTGTGACGGGGATTCGAACCTGCGATCCGCAGATTGCGAGTCGAGCGCCCTAACCACTTGGCCATGCCTGGCCAAGAATACTGTGAGATGATACTTTCTGGACACAAAGTGAAGATACGGGGATACAAAAAAAAAGGAATGCAAGTATAGTTTTGTCATACAGAATGGTTTCAGAAGTTGAATAGTTTACATAAATAAAACAATTGTCTGGTAATAGATAGATGGAATCAATCTAACAAAATAACAAACATTACATAAATTTAGAAAATTACAGAAATGATTATTTTCCAGTATAAAAACATGACGTAATCACTTGCTGTAATTAGACGTTTTATGAAATGTACAATTATAGAAAATGACTATAACTATAACACAAATGCAAATATAAGTTTATAATATTTTGATCAATGTATAAATTCATGTTCCGCAATTTTAAGCATGTTTTATATATACTACTAAACGATTCTGTTCTTTAGTTTTGCAGAATGATTGAGACCGGGAGTTAGTATTACTAATTGTATATTTATTCGGACTATTATTGTCAACGAGAATAATAGTCCAAATAATCATACCATTAGTGATTTTGTTCTTTATTAGTTGAAAAATTATGTCATTACATTTGATAGCAACGTCAAAATTAGTCGAAGTCTTATAAGGATAACACTACACTTCCTTTACATTTCCACTACACAATTACGTTCAGAACTTAGCTTCAAATCTTGGTCTTTCTCCTGTTCTGCTTTGATATCTATATTTGGTTCCACTTCGTCATCATCAACTTCTTCAGTCACTTTGAGTTCA
>NW_013668039.1:173795-176951 GCF_000517525.1 Limulus polyphemus | reverse complement strand
AAGGGACTTGCCATTGTCTGGGGCTGATTAAGTCGATGGTCAATGTATCCTCTTTGTGTAACAGACAATAAATCGTTCTTTAACGTATCTAATTCGCTTTTAAATTTACTAATGTTTTCCATTTGTACTTCTTGGCACTGTTGTTGGCTTTCTTGTAGTTGCTGCTGACTTTCTTCCTGTTTCCTTTCTTGTTCCAGTTGCCACTGCTGTAATTTTTCTTCTTGTTTCTTTTCTTTTTCCTCCAACCACTGTGTAATCTCTCTTGTTTATTTTGCTGTTCGAGCTGCCATTGTTGTAGGTTTTCTTGTAACTGCTGTTGTCTTTCTTCTTGTTTCCTTTCTTTTTCCTCCAACAACTGCTGTAATTTCTCTTCTCGTTCTTCTTTTTTCTTTCCTCCAACAACTGCTGTAAAATTACAGCAGTTGTTGGAGGAAAAAGAAAAGAAACAAGAAGAACGAGAAGAGAAATTCTCTTGTTTAATTTCTCGTTCTTCTTGTTTCTTTTGCTGTTCTTGTATTGCTGCCATTAAGTCTGCTATGCTGTAGTTTGATTTGCCGCTTCTCGTTTCCATTTTTTTATCCCACTTCTGACACCAATTTGTTACTTCTCCGTTTGTTAATTAACCTTCCGTAACTTCGTTCCGACGAAACTTTAGCGACACAAGTCCTTACTTAATAAAACTGGTTTATTCTTTCTGAATATAACTTCACGATACACTTGATTTCAACATTCGCGCTAAAACAAACGCTATAACGAACGTTAACTTCAACAATACTTTCTCACTGCAGATCAATTACTCACTACCTACACACACATTATCGTCACGTTGTAACCCTCTTATATATATACTAGACTACCCTATATCTTCTAATTCGATGACGAGGAACCCACTTTGAGACTAATAATGGCTGGAGACGGCTTGAATGGGTAATGAAGAAAACTTTAATATAAGTTTAACATAACAGCAAATGTACAACATTTCGACAAGGTTTTGTCATCATCAGGTACAACATTTTTCAGTTCAATGGCGAATTTTATGGATAAATTGATGGAGTCAGCATGAACCCTAGCTTAGCATCTGTTATGACTAATGTTTTCATGAGAATAGTTGACTGATGAATTATCATAGAGTTCAAACCGCTTACTTACAATCGCTATCTTGATGACACATTTTTAATATTCAAAAATGAAGATCATTTAGAGAAATTGATAAGATATTCGAATTTTAAACATATTGTTACGACAGCGGAAATAGCGCGACGCTGGTAGCATGCGCGCTGGAGTTTCTCGAAGGATCATGAATTTGCCCGCAACTCTAGTCTGATCGAGCTGCCCTCTTCTTTTGTTTTTTAGTATATAAGCCTGGCGAGAAAAACCAGCGCGATTGAAGCTAGGTAGATAGATAATTGAGTCAAGCGAACAGTGGGCACCAAAAGTAAAGTATGTGAATCACTGTGATTTATAGCGTGTTATAAAAGTTTTAAGTAAAAAGACGAGAAACGCATTGGTTGTGAAATTACTGTGTATTACAAAGTTGTATCGAGAAAGAATAAACTGGTTTAACCAAGAAAGGACTTGTATCGCTGAAGTTTCTCGGAAAGAATTTCTACTGGAAATTATCAAACAAGCAGATACGCAACAATATTAACATTAAGTTCACCTGTGAACGCCAACAGTGCTCTACCTTTTACTGACACATATTTTCAACAAACAAGAATATCGGTTGTTACCAGAAACCTACCTACACCCACTTTTAACAGTTTTTTGTTCCACTTCATTTCAAAGAAAACCTTGTGAAATGTCTTATGTTCTGTGCGTTCACGGTATCACAAATTCCCTGGAACTTTTACATGATAAAGTAGGTTTTAAAACTTAACTTTTTTTTTTTTATTGTACCATCAATAAAACCATTCAACATCTACCCGGGTCGCTGAACTACGACGTCCCGAAGACACAGGTAAGGATCTCTCTACCGTACACAGACTCAAGCTCACGAATGTTGAAGGAGAAACTACAAACCATAATAAATTCGTGTTCAGACCTATATCAAGAATTCAGATTTTTTTTTTAGGTTTAAAGATCGTATCAAGTTTTTCAAAAAGTCACGTTTTATTTATGAATTCTGCCACCCAACGTATGGGGGGCGCGCGCTTACGTCGAATTAACTGTTAAAAGACTGAGAAGTCATAAAAAAAAACACTTTAATCCTAGATTCAAAGACTATTGTGATCTCAAAAAACATGGTACTTCATTGTTTCTAGGAGAAAATATCTTGCCTGATGATGACCTAGAAGGTCGAAACGTTTCATGACCATATTTATATATACATGTGCGCACACATAATAATAAATTCATACTTCAAACACTGTTCATCATGCATTAAGTGAATGTGATATTGTCCCAGTATGTTCAAAGTAATAGGTAAAACCGAAAACGAGACTATGTACGAGTGAAAGTGACGCTTCTAATCCTTCAAATGAAATCAGCAAACGGTTACTCGCCATTGAAGTAATTGAACTATATATATATATATGTCTAGCATTTTTTTCTCTCATTTTGTATTATCCTTATATTGAGAGCTTGTAAATGAAAGTAGCTTAATTTCCGAAAACCTTGGATATTAAATCCCTACCAGGAGAAGAAGGGAGTGTTTATGTCTTTAAGTATTGGTATTTTCTACTTTACAGAATAGACGTTTGACTAACAGAAAGGAGAATAATAGTTTTATGTAACTAGTTCTTTGTTCTTATCCCCTTCCAAGAAAAGTTTGGAAAATATATTTGGATTTTGAAACTAACAAGGTTTATGCCATTGCTTTATGAATGTGACTTTTAAAGATTCTCCCGATTTAAAAATGCTCATTTTTATATCGTGAATGTATTTACCTTGTAGTCAATAGTGGTCCTGGAAGCCGTAAATTCATCAGATTTCGATAGATTTTAAGTTGTACATTAAATCCTGTCTAAACAATGCTGTAATATGTTTATAGAGCTCTACAAGCCCAGTTCAAACTTAAAGATGTATGCCACAATAGAGCAAAAAATGAAATAGTGTAACAAGTACGAAGTTGAGTAAAACCACATAAAAACTTTCACTATATATACACCTGGAAAAAAGTTAAGCACCCCCGTGTTTTTTTTCAAGTGATTCAGATTC
>NW_013668039.1:156129-172850 GCF_000517525.1 Limulus polyphemus | reverse complement strand
CGCGCCTGATTTAAATGTCACACCTGAACGCTCACATCCTTTTAATTATGTTTGAAATTATGAACATTGCTCAACATCATGAAAATTAAACCTTATTTTCAATAAGCAATCCTGAAAAATATTTGGGGGGTGCTTAACTTTTTTCCAGGTGTATATATGCATGTGAATTATTCAAAAATATTCCTACTAGTACATGTTACACGAATGGTACCTTAAAATTGTAAAGTCATAACAATTCACTTTAAACATCATGATTAAATCATACTATTACGAGAAACATGTTCCGTCAATGTTTCACTTACAATTCATACCAACAAACTTATGTATTTCAATTTTATATACTTCTTATTGATCTATTCTACTCATTTTGTCCCCAACAACTTTCATGAAATAATGTGTAAAAATTACGAGTTATAAATTATGGTCTACATCTGTTCATTTGAAATTACTTAACTGATATTGTGAATATCTGTGCAATAGAGAGAATTTTATTTTGTTACTTTCAATAATCAGTTCACCTGGTACTTGAAAACATGTCTATAAGAATGAATCACTTCCGAGGTTGTAAAACTTCTACTTATTTACAAAGTTTTCATTAGACAAATAACAGCTGTATGATAACCTGCAATATGTCTGATAATATTTACAAAAATTACAAACAAACACTTCACAACCGCACAGTACCTATATCAATCCTCTTCTCAACTTATGCTATGTGGAAAATTTCGGCCATACCAACAGTTAAAACCAGCTTCTGAAATTAGCTTCTACATTTTGCAAGAAACCACAAAAGAAATCCTCCCTCTGCCCAGTTTTCTACCATAGCATTCACCCTCTCGTTGCAAACATTTCTTATACATCAATCTCTCCCTTCACTCTTCAAACTGTGTATGTTTGTAGTTAAAACACTATGAAGACTTAAGTGTCCTGTTACTACAATTGATAACAATTTTATTTATTAAAAAATACAGATTAACACTATCATATTGAGCCAAACTTGTAAAAGTTCTATCTCATAAATGTGTTTTGAAGAACAGAAAATCACACAAACTTTAGAATGTTACCTTTGTTGAAAGTTTTTCAAAGACAATTTTCATATCTAAGAAAACTTAAATAGTGGAGTGATTTTCTAAATAAAAGTAACAGCTGAAGAAAAAGTTACTTCATTGGTACTCATTTATTGTACTTTTATTTTTATATGATATACACATTAGAAGAAACTTTACAAGCTTATTACATAAGGAAGTATACAGTTGTATATACATACAGATATGCTTCTATACATTAAAACAAGATGCCAATTCGTTTGCCCAATAATGATATCAGTTCGTAATATGTTATTGTGTGAAATAAACACAAAGTAGATGTTGTCTTATTATACTACATACACCTTGCTTGTTTACCCTTGCTAACATAGGTTTGTTTAGCTTGATCTTGTAAGATTTCTGTCAGTTCTAAAATCGATATTCCCTGGATAATTTTGAAATGTAGTAAAATATAAACTGCTAATTAGGTAAACAATTGTTATAACACATCAACATTCTAGTAAAGATTCAAGTGTATTTATAAACAGTCATTACCAAAAACATGAATAAAGGTTGTTATACATTTTTTGAGCACAGAATTGATTTTAGTATTAAAACAAAACAAACAACTTTTCCACTTGGTAACAGCAATTTATCTGTAAGATTCATCTGAAATGCATTATTAAGAATAAATTCTATTTCTTCTTTTATCTTCCACTGTAACCTTCAATATTTATACACTTCATTTGTTAAAAAAAGGAGAGATTCAAATAGCCCTAAAATGAAGAAAATTAAGTTATGAAAAATATCAGTTTCTTTAAAAGTTCATTAGAGAAAAGCATTTTCTAAAAATAATCTTATATACAAGATATGAGGCCTTGCACAAATCCCACTTACAGAAAAAAAAAAGACAATATATTCCCTGAAAATAAACCTTTCATTATTTTTACTGCAGAAAGCTATACTTAACATAAGTTATAGAAATGAAATGATTATCTAATTATAAATAGTTACATTTGTTTTTCACTAAAGTAATTTGTTTTATAGAAAACACTCAAAGTTCTTTCTTGGATAAACTCTTTTAAATTCAACCAACACTACAAAGTATTGAAGGAAAAACATAACTTTCTTCACACAATTTTATCCTAGTATTTTTACTAACATGTTTAAATTCAACCAACACTACAAAGTATTAAAGGAAAAACATGACTTTCAGATTGTTCTTCACATAAATTTATCCTAGTATTTTTACTAACACGTTTTTAGTTCACAAAATTACATATTCATAGCTTTAGCTTGAATTGGATACCATGTTTCCTGTATCATGCAGCACACATGCTATACACACATTTTGTTTGAATCTATAATTACAAATAAGGTACTACCTATTTCATTAATAAAAGAATTCCTAGAAAGGCATAAGCTCAATAATTCTTATATAATAATTTTCAAATCTTCATTAGTTGTATCACATTCAACTACAAGTGGATGTGTTTAGCAATGGAAGCTAAAAAGAGCAGTTATGTGTCACGTGTCTGTGAAGAACTGTTTAGCAGCTGTCCATTTGTCTTTTGGGAACCTATTAGCCAACATCCACCGAATATCTATCTCTAAAAAAAAGAAAAAAAGACCACCACATGGAACAATACATGGTTTTACAGAAGAAAGAACAATAAATAGAACCAATTGAACCAAAAACCAGCACCGTTAAGTTAAAGCTTTCTTGGCATTGGCATTATACATGGACCAAATAATTACTACAGCATAGTTTAAGAATAGTATTAAAATAAATATAACCACATTATAATGCATTGTAGGCTAAATTGTTCCTAATCAACATGGAAATTGTTATATTGCTATAATTCCTCTAAGGGCAAGCAATCATCATTATAATAAAAAAAATCTTCAAACTTAGCATAAGCATTTTTTAAAAGGTTCACAGAACAAAGATTATGGAGATCAATTATATCATCAACAGTTATATAAGACACATATTAACACCCTAGGAGCATTCCAATTCATATTTTGTAAGCAAAATTTTGAATTGAAAACAACATTATAAAAGTGTTCACTAACATTAATTTTATATAATTGGATGATATGTTATTAAATCTTGTCTTGTGCATCTCTCAAAGTTTCAAGTTGCAGTGGATTATAATTAGATACTATAATACTAATTTACAGTAGCTAATTTTTTAATTTACTTTAAGAAAGTATTTATTTCTTTTGTTTTCTTATTTTAAAAATTTTCAAAGTTTTAATTTCACTATACTTTTCTTGTCTTGTCATGCTCATCTAGAGACAAGAGAATTTACTTCAAATTCTCCATCATTAACAGTCACCTGATCACAAGTGTACTTATTTTTCTGTTTCTCAATTAACCCTTCAATCTATAATTATCATTTGACTTTACTTTCTCTCCTAGATAGATGTTAGCATTTCCCTTACCTGAAAATGTATTTCTAATAGATACTCATCTCCACACACAGAATAGCTGGATTTCTTTTGCACCTGCCTATGAAATTTGCATACCATGAGCCTTGAGCTAACTCTTACCTAAAAATGATGTATGTAATATGAATGGCACTAGTGCAAGATTTGTTGATAACCCTCTGCAAATAGGATGCAACACAACTTACTTATGCTCTAACTACTTTCATTATTAAACACAGCAAGAAGAAAGTGCACCAAAAGTGGGAAAGATAGGTGTGAAGATGTATTTATTGGAAATACATTTTCAGGTAAGAAAAATGTTAACTTTTGAGACAATACCTCATCCATACACACAGCATAGCTAGAATTCCACATTGAATGGTGGAGGGACTGGTGCAAAGATTAAACCTATATGAGTTCCCTTAAGAATGTCCATGGAGTGTCACATCTGATGGCAGAAAGTCCATAGGGGCACACCCATTGGAGACTGCATCTCAGCTCAACCATCTGAATGGTATACTCTTTGCCTAGAAGGAAACAGAGTGAAAGGCAAAAGAGCTCCAAGTGTTGCAGAGATGGGTAGAATTTGATCATGACCAACCATACAACAGAACACAAGTGGTTGACAAGCAAGGTAGTGTAGTGTGGTCAGGGCACATTCAGACTGTACAGATCATACATCTCAAATCAACTGGAAAGACAGAGATGACGGTGACAAACCCTTCCTGCTGCAGATGGAAGTCACACTAGCTGATTGAGGGGTGACCTGCACTAAACAGACAGTGTCACCACTAACCTACTTCCCACAATACTGTGTTGTACAAAATCAGTGAGGAACTCTTCAAGGTCTACCACCCAAGCTACTGGTAATTGGCAAGGCTCTCAAGTGTTCCATTTGAAGAAAGGTGGGAGGGATGTCTGTTGGAAAGATCTTTTATTGGTGACAATGAAATGTGTGACTGCAAAACCTTGTTTGTAAAAACCAGCCAAAGAAGTGGGCAGTCAATTCCCAGGTGCCAGCTTTTTCCATGATAGTCCATTGAATGATACCGTCTAGATGAGGTAATTGAATAATTTTAATAACATGAGGATACCTCTAGTGGTCTTATGGAACACTCCACCCAAACAGTGGGCACTGGTAGAGCCAGGGCAGATGAACTGGGCACTTTCCATTCCTTCTGGCCAGATGAAGACTTTGGGAAATAAATTTATCTTAGAATGCAACACTAGCCACCTGACAGGATCCTATAAAATGGAAAAGGGTGATTAAAAAGAAAATGTACATACCCTTCTCAAAGATGGCATGTAGTTTTATTGAAGAATAGCAATTGTAGGGAGTCAAAATCTCATTGGAGACAAAACAGCCACATGATGAAGATAATGCCAGCCTGAGGGATCTTGTCAAAGGGCCGATGAAAATGAAATGTAAGAGAACAAGACAGTTGATGAATCTAATGCAACAATCACTTTCCCAAGCAGCTGAAGTCTTGGGAAGAAAGGCCCAGTTTGGATAGAGGAGTAAGTAAGTACAGTGAAAGAAAGTGCAGAAAGCATAGATGGTATATACATCTGACTGATTCCAACTACAGGTGAGAAGGAGGAGAAAACATATCTTCAGAGAAAGAAAGTGTAATGAGCATGAAGTTAAGAACTCGAACAAAGTATGTGTAATAGTGTGTTAAACCACATCAAAGTCCCAATTAGGCATGGCAGTAGGCAAGAGGTTGGTAGAAAAGGAAGGATCAAAACAAAATAGAAAGTATAATAAAAATCTGAAAGTAATGGGAAAGGCAAAATATAGTTGACAAAGCCATTTGAGAACCAGCAATAGTGAAAATAAACAATCCATATATAAACAACCATGCAAAAAAAGCCAAAACGTTGGCTTCAGTAAGATGGCTTTGAGGAAGGGAGAGGCTGATAAGCCAATGTCAAAATAAGTTGATAGATGGACAAAGTTCAAGGATGAAATAAAGGGGATAAGAAAAATTGTTACACAGTTGGAGAGTCCAGCACTGTGAGCAATGGATTGGACAAATCCCACATTTCAAGATGAAAGGACAACATCCATGAGTGAGAGAGAGATGTAGATGAAATAAAAGAGTGGGAATAGGGCAGAGGAAGAAGATTCCTGGACATCAATTGACAAAGCAGAGAAACTCAGGGTTGTGCCAGCCAATGAGGAACCACCAACAGGATCCAACAAGATGTGCCATGTATCAAAGTGAGAACATGAGGGAGAAGAGGAATAGGAGGAAAGGTATACAGAAAAGGGTAAGAACAGTCCTGACTGAGAGATTTGGCTGCCAGGGTTCAAGGATAAGGAAGTAGAGATCCAAAGAGGAGAAGTTTGATGTTTTGAGTACCAAAGGCATTGAATAGACTAAACCCAACTTTAAAAACCTGAGGGTGGAGAGACCACTCCATTGCTTAGAACCCTATCCAGTCAAGAGAAGCAGCTGAACTGAGAAACTTCCTGCAGAAGAATACAGGTGTGAGAAAAGGAGTCTTTTCAAGAAAGGGCAAGGAGAAGCTAATCATCCATGTAATAATGGAACCTCTGCCCCAATCCATGAATGAGACAGGCAAATGTCCTCTGACTCAATTAGAGATAAGGGCCAGACTCAATGTCAAAAGGAAAAGCACAGTACTGAAGATCTGAGCCCAATGGACAAAACAAAGAAACAACCTGGAGGACAGGGCAATCAGAATGCACAAAAAAAAGGTGTCTGAAATGTTGACCTTTGTCATCCACAGACTGGGTAAAAAGAATCATCAGAGACAAAAGAAATCCTCCATATGTAACCAAGGGACAATAAGAAACCACTTGAGAGATGACAGATACCACTTTCTAGTCTTCTTGGGGACCATAAAAAGATGAGAGAAATAATTAAGTGTTGGTGTAAACACCCTCTCGATGCCATTTTAGGCCAAGAGGTGTGGGACTACATCTATGAGACACTAAAAATAAAGGGGATCAGATGGAGGAGGAGAAGAAACAGAAAAGGGGAAGAGATGAAGAGAGGTGGAAAGATAGGCTGTGAATGTAAACTTGAATGACCCATTTATTTGATGAAAATTTAAATCAAAGGCTGGCAAAGAGGAACAAACAGGCCCCCACAGGGCCATACTTGATAGGGCAGTCACTGATGAGATAAGCAACAACCCTGACATCGGTAATTGGGAAGTAGAAGAAAACCAGGAAATTAGATGGGAAGGGGATACGTGGATTCAGCACACACAGAAACAGCATGGCGGAACTGAGGAAAATAAGAAACCATATTAGACAATGAGAACTGATGCCAGGCCACCTCAGTTTGGGTCTCCAGTGAGTCAAGAACACCTCTGATGACCTCTGGGCAAGGAAACGAAGCCCATTGAAAAATACAGAGAAGTAGGAGGGAGGTATACGTCAGCAAAAAGAGCATCCCAGCAAATATGCTCCAACAGCAGAGGAACCAAGTAAGAAGGGATAGAACAGAAGAAGTAGTATTAGCCAATGTGGTGAAAAAGAGATAACAAACCTTCCTAGAAAACCCTTCCTGAAGCACAATGAAGTGCCTCATACATAAGGTGAAATGACAAGAGGTAATGCAGGAGGGTGATAAGAAAGAGACAAAGATGCAAAGATTGGGCACTAGAAAGGGAAATAGAAGCCCTCCCCCCCAAATTATGTCAAGGAAGAGTACAGGAGGGTGAGGATTTTCCTCCACAGAAAAAGCTGTGCTTAAAGCAAATCCTGGTGGGGGAAACAGCAAGTAAAATCATCATCATCTTGATCATGTTCATACTGGGGAGAAGAAATGTTGGCCAAATGGAAGAGTGGAGGAGGCCCAGTGTGCATAAAGAAACCAACATCATGTTGAACTGTCCTCCACAGATAATGAACCCTCAGTAACCATAATAAACACAGGTCTTATGTTTGGGACATAGTCACTATCATGGGACAAAGCAGAAGTTATCATCACTTGAAAATTCATAATGGGCAAGCAGGAAAAAAAAAGTTTTTTTTTCTTCGTCTTTAGTAATAAAAAAAACCAAAGAAACTTAAAGTTGCACAAACTTTTGCAAATTTCCCATAATCTATTAATAATTTGAAAAACCCGTCCATTCTAGACAATGCCGAGGAAAATAATGAAATTATTTTGAACAGATGGTTTTTAAGTGGGAATTAGCTCAAGGCTAGTGGCTTGCAAATCTCATAGGCAGATGCATAAGGGATCAAGCTGTTCTGTGCGTGAGGTATCATCTCAAACTTTTCAAATAGTACGTATAAAGTTGAGCTACACACTTTCTGTAATAATGATTACAATAAATTCTGAGCAGAAACACAAGTTATGTGGGCATGCATCAAGAGAGATGAACAAAATACATACCATCTTTCTTTCTATTTGAAGACGAGGAAGCTTGATAAAGATCCAACAGACACTCCTGTTATTAAAGAAAATGAAATATGTGTTGGGTAAAAACTAGAGTTTCAGAATAAAAATCAGGAATATACTTTATTCTTTCAGTAAATAAACTGTATATTTCTGACCTTTTACCCAAGTATTAAAGTTTTAAATACAATAATTTCTGATAAGTTTGTAAACCCGAAAATATAAAAAAGTTATGCAGATTCTTTGCTTTTCTCTAAATCTATTTAGTTGAGAACAGTGATTATAACCATATCAACAAATATATTTTAGATACTTCCTATTATCAATGGACTTTTTCTATTGTATAAACAATAAAATAGTTTGAGCAACATGTGTGTGTGTGTGTTAATTTCTGATTATTTAAAAAGTCAAAGTTCAGCTTTTGTAATTTTCTGTTGTTGCTCATTCATGTATTTTTAATTCTAAATTAAATGTGGACTATTCACATCTATAGAGCAAAAACTTCAAGCTGATTGGCTGAGATGAAGACCACTGTTACAATAAGTGAACTATACTGTCTCAATAATTTATAACTTTTCTGTGTTAAAAATACTAATGATTGAAGTAGCTAGAACGAAGCTGTTTTACATGTAACTTGATATGCATTTACTGTTATTAACTTCTTAAAACAAGTAAGCTAAATATGCTAATTCAACATTACATTACAAATATTTAATTTTACAATTTATACATTCAGTGCATTTATAAACATATTAAAAATTAAGCAATTTTACAAACTGTAACTTACTGAAGTATTAAAAATCTTTTCTAGTTTGTTCAACAACTTTAAGGTATGCCATTTCAGCAGTTTGATGATAAAGGTATTTGTACTGTGTTCACTCTTTTGAATTTTCCAGTAATTTATCCATAAACCACATAAGAGTTCACTGTAACTTTGGTTTTTATGCGTGTCTATCTGCTTGTTTAATATACACCTCCTCACTTTAAACTATTTCCATCCAATTGTGCAGTATTTAGCCAATAAGTATGCAAATGTGCTTATATTTTCCCATCCAAAGCAACACACTACCTCTTAGCACTGTAACTCAAAGCTCTCTATTAAACAATCAAATCCACTGAAAAATGCTACTTGTGTTATAGCCTTTTTTTTTTTCCTTCAGGTGCTAAACTCATGAATATCTCTATACACCTCATGCTATGTTGTCAAAAATGATTAAATAGCATATCATTCGCTGTCTTCTTATCATTCATACATTTCTTTGCTGTTTATTACTTAACAAGACTTATCTAAACTTCTTATTAATATCTTGTCACATTTAATATTCATAGTATTGTTTTAAGTTGAATTTACTACTCATCGTATTATGTACATTATTTAATATTCATAGCATAAACCGAAAGTGCACGTGATCCTCGTATTGGAGAAGGAATGTTGACTATGTTGCAAATAACTTCCTATTTCAGATCCTAAGTATAAAAAAGAAAAAGATAATTCACTTGTCAGTCAATACATGTTAATTGCTTCAACTCTGTATGCAGTAATACGCTTGAGAGGTTTTTCTTTTTGTTTATAATATAACATTAAAAGTACAACAAGGGACCTTTTGGTTTATCTAGACTGTGTCCTATCCACTATATTAAACTAAATCCTAAAAAAGAAAAAAATTCTCAAATTAAACCCTTATGATTCAAATATTTAGTAAGCTTTCCCTTAAATGAACCGCACTTAGGACAACTTGCTTCAGAAGCCAGCTACTCCGTTATATAAATAATGCTGTTTTAGCTGAAGATGATTTTTACCATGCCAAAATTTATATTTTTGTTCCCTACTATTGCCATTCTCACTATTAAATATGAAAATCATGCATCAACACTATCAATTCCTTTAAGAATCTTAAACACCTCAATCAGATCCCCTCTAACTTTTCTTTGTCAAAAGAAAACAAGTTCAGAGATTTTAACCTATCCTTATATCACAATCTTTCCAATCCTAGTTGTGTAGTCCACCTCTGAACCCTTTCCAACAGTTCAATGTCTTTCCTCAGTTAAGTAGCCCAAGACTGAAAACTGTATTCCAAATATGGCCTAACCAATTGACTCATACAATAATATTATAACCATTCTATACTTCTATTCAATATTTAACCCTGCCACTAGCAACAGCACATTGCTTGGATGGCTTAAGAGACTAATCAACCACAATACCAAGATATTTTTCTTCCACCAACACTGTTAAGGTTATTCCCATCAAAGCCATCTGCCAGTTATTCGCCCAACTCACAAATTACTGCCTTTTGTAAAACAGCAGCATCCTCCCCACAGCCAGCAACATTCAAAACTTTAATGCTGTCAACAAACTTAAATAATTTATTGAACAGTCTTTCATCTATGTTATTGATGTAAATCAAGAAGAGCAAAGGTCCTAACACTGAGCCTTGAGATACCCCTCTAGAGACATTAATCCAGTTTGACTGAAGTCCATTTATAACAACCCTCTGTTTCCTTCTATTTAGCCAGTTTTTTTATCCAGTGAACCAACCTATCCTATTTAAACAATTCTTTTATGTGGCACCTTTTCAAATGCTTTCTGAAAATCAAGATACACCACAACCACACTTCTATCTTCATCTACATAAGAAGTAACCTTTTCAAAGAATGTCAAAAGATTAGTAAGGCAAGATTTTCCCATAGTGAAACCATGCTGACTATACAACAAAATTATAAAATTTGTTAAATCTTTCCATATGGGGTCAGTGAATTCCACCAACCTTGTAACCACAAAGTAACCATGAGAGTTTCCATACTATAACTTTCAATATGTATCTTCACAAAATTTGGCAAACTTTCAGTGCACATTACACAAAAAAATCAGTTGTTTTGAATACCCTAAATCTATATGGACTCGGGGTCTATTTGACAACCTTATAACCACCATAAAAATATGAAATAAATCTAAAGATATATTTTTCCTATACTGAAAATGCATTTCCAATAGGTACTTACCTCACATAAATAGCTATTTTCATTCAGTGCAACCCTTTTTATGCAAATATGTTTTTGCATGCCACAAGCCTTGTGCTCCTAGATACCCCACAATCAAAGTGATTCAAATGCATATTGCATGTAAATCATCATGTAATAACCCTCCACTAATAAGAATGACACACTCTGCTGATGCATGTGACTTTCTCTATTTGATTGTATTGAACTATCAGTTCAAGTTTTGGCAGAAAATGGAAGCAACAGTTTTCAGCATGGAGGAAGGTGGGAAGTGTGAGAGGAGGTAAGTACCTATCAGAAATACATTTTCAGTGTAGGGAAATTATAACTTCTGATACAGTTCATTAATTCCTCTCACATAAATATCTAGAACCCCACAATGAATAGGTGGAGCACCCAAAAAATGGGAGATCCTCGCAGTTGAGAATCATACGTTGGAGACCTCACCACTTCTGTAACAGGTATACTCCACACCCAGTGTAGAAAGAGATGATGCAGATACAGCCAGAAAAAGGAAGGAGCACATAAAGAAGGCAGAGAACACTCATCCGAACCACCTGATATCTGAATCTCAATCCTATAGATGACAGTAATGTGGGTGAGAGTAAAAAGGATGTATTCCAAGGTGTAGAGTGGCTCGGGTGAGATAGACCATACACAGCAAGTCAACTGCATCTAAAACTATGCCACCAGGAACTGACATCCGTGTGAGGGTAGGATGAGGATCATACTGTTGGTAAGTCACTGGAAGTAAATGATAACATTTTCGAAGTGAAACATAAGCTATGGTGAAGAACAATAAAGTCAAGTTATTACTTAAAACTGGTAAAGTGAAATAGGAAAAAAATAGAAAATATTTCCACTTTGTATGAAATATAAAAAAAAGAAAAACGTGGGAAGAGAGCACTGCCAAACAAGAAGTGATAGTTCGGTAGAATCGAATAGAGGGAGTCACATGCATCAGGAGAGTGTGTCGTACTCCTATTGGTGGAAGGTTGTCGCACAATGATTTACATGCGAGATGCAGTTGAACCATGTTGATTGTGGGGTATGTGGGAGCTGAAGGTTTGCGGCATGCAAAAATATTTCTGCATATAGAGGGCAGCACTGAACGAGAATGGATATTTATGTGAAAAGAGGTAATGTACTGTATCGGAATTACCTTTTTTCTCTTTCTAAATGACTGCAAATTTTACACCATTTTCTACTAAATTATATTATCTTACTGCCCTCTGAATCATATATAATTAATAATCCTGACATAAAAGTTGTAAACCACATGGTGATGTGTAGCTCAAATTACCATACTGAATGATGTAATGCACAAGCTACTCACCAGCAAATGCACTTCTAATTTTTACATTTCAGTTATTTTTACAGCAATAATAAAAAATATACATGAAAACTAGTACCTACATTTGATATCTTATTTTTTGCTGTCAGTTGCCAATGAAACTTAGACCTACTTTTCTTGTAAGGATGGTGCTAGTACATTAAATAATTTTTATTTATTTAAAGACTGAAAAACCTAAGAACATAGAAAAATAACAAGCATAAAGCAAAGAATGTCCTATAACTATTACAACTTTACTGGCTTTACAACTAAGGCATAAGAGCCTTAAAATAATTCTACTACCTGCTCGATTTGAAGAACTCAAAATAACACTTTCAAACTGAAGATGAAATTGACAATACTCTGTACTGAAAACAATATAACATTAAACATAGTTTAATAGATTAAAAGTTTGTCTATTGTTATGAATGATATAATATAAAAATATCAGAGAGAATTATTTCCTACGTGTAAAAAAAGAGAATGTGACAGGTGGGTGTGGCAAATGAGTCTGACTTTCTCTTATAGGGCTCCATAAACAAATAAGATTGAAACTATAAAAATTAGACTTTGCCTTAGTAATATCTATATTATAATGAGTAATTTTTGTTACACTCCCTACTTGATGGAGGGGTGGTAAATAAATTAGAGAAGAGGCACAGCCTAGAGAACAAAAGTCATGATTTTCATACAAGGGGAAAATGAGGATTTACTTAAACATTTCCTTATAAAATTAAGAAATTAAAACTTATATACTATTAAACTTTGGTTTATTATCTACGTTTTGATGCCAAGTTTATTGATAAAGAAGTAGTTTAATTCAATTTCGAATGTAACTGTAAAAGACTGTGACATACACACTTTGATCTACCCATAGTGAGACTTTACAAAGCATATTTTGTCAGCCTTCCATAAGTTTTCCTACCACATGTGTAAGATTAATAGGTCTATAGTTACTGGAACAATTTTTATCACCTCCCTTGAAAGAAGGATTAACATTAGCCAACTTCTGGCACCTGCCCACTTTTCAAGGACTTAAAAGAAATAATAGCAAATGGTTAACATATCTAGTCCTTAACCTTTTTCCAAACCCTTGAGTAAATATTATCTGGCCCAGGTGTTTTATCATTCTTTAAACTTTCCAACGTTTTTTTTAACTAGCTCAAAATTAATGTGATCATCTTGTTCAACCTTGTTTCCATCTAGCAATTCAGTTTGAGGAATATTGCTTAAAACTTCATTAGTAAAAACTGAAGAATTTAATAAATCGGCCATTCCATAATCATATGATATCAGCCTTCCTGTATCAACCCTCAAAGGCCCTACTCCAAGTCCTAACATTTGAAGAAATTTTTACTATTTTAACATTTTCAGCCAACTTTTTTATAGTTTTTGATTTCCTATTTTCCCATTTGACCAACTCTTGATCTTCTGTAGTCCTCCAAATTTCCCATTATTGCAATGAATTTAAACTTCTTATATTAATAATGCTTTTCTTTAATTTAATATTCTTTATGAGCCAACTTGGTTTTTAACTTGCAGCAACCATTTTTTTCTCATGCTTATCTTGAATATTAAGAATTTATTAAAAGTTTTTTTTCAATATTTGATCAGTATCTCTAATTAATTCAATTGCTCAAGTCACAGCAGATAATTCTTGTCTCTTCAAAATGTTTTTTTTTATATTTGGAACCAAAACCTCCTTATTCATCATCTCTATGCAGCAAAAGATTAAATTTAATTGAGCAATTGCACCCAGATGCTCCCCAATCTCTACTCTATACACCATTTCTTTATGAGAAGTTAACAATAAATCTAAAATAGCATTATTCCTAGTAGGCTCCTTACCAACTGCTGAAAAAAATCATCCTGAACAGTTTCTAAAAACCTGTTTTCTTCATGATTGGTCTGTAACATCCTTCAATCTAAGTGCTTGAAATTAAAAGCTCCCATAATTATAACTTTCCACTATAGGCACACCTAGTTACGAACTTGCCAAATTCCTTGTACCTATACTTCAGACACTCACTACTAATGAATATACTATCCTGGATTTCTTCCAGTTTGAATGTGAACTAAGTCAACTACCCCCTCAGATAATCTCTTCATGGCAAGCTTTGATGTTACCTCCCTCTTTACAAATACTCCTCTAAATGAAATTATTAATACATGTATATCTGAGCTTTCACATAATAACATTCCTCTAAATAGCTTTTCTGAAAACCAAATTAAGACCATTCTGGATCTTACTACCAAGAATTCACATTTCCTGTTCAACAGCACCTTGTATGAACAAATAGTTGGCGTTGCGATGGGCTCCCCACTGGGTCCAGCTTTAGCTAATGCATTTCTCTCTTATTACAAACAGAAATGGCTTGGCACCTGCCCAGTTAACTTTAGGCCTGTTATGTACAGAAGGTATGTGGATGACACTTTTATCCTTTTTAATAACAGTGATCAATGATAAATAATTTTTTGAATACCTTAACTCACAACATCCTGCCATTAAAATTACATGTGAGGTTGAGAGTAATAATAATTTAGCTTTTTTAGACATCCTCATTAACCATAATGCTATTGGATTTTCCACATCAATTTACCGAAAAAAGACGTCCACTTATCTCCTTACACACTTTGATAGCTTTATCCCATTTACGTATAAACGAAACCTTGTTACATGCTTACTAAACAGAGCTTACAACCTGTGCTCCACGTATCTTAATTTACACTGAAATTTCGTTTTTACATGATATACTGAAACGTAACTGCTACCCACAACACTTATTAAAAACATTACCAACACCTTCCTAACAAAGAAACTCACAAATCCAATTAAGATACCAACTGTACCCAAACTTACTATATACTTGAGTCTTCTTTATACTGGCAAACAAAGCTTAAATTTAACAAATCAACTTAAATGCATACTTGGACATAACTATCCTCAAGTGGATTTCAGATTAGTTTTTAAATCCACATCATGCATAATTTCTTTTTTTCCCTACTAAAGATCTACTTCCCATTCCTTATTGTTCCTGGCTTGTCTATCTTTACACGTGTGGAGACTGTAAGGCCTCCTATATTGGCAAAACCAAATGCCATTTAAAAGTCAGAGCCTATGAACATATGGGAATTTCCATCAAATCTAAAAAAAAATTTAGTAACCCCAGTGTTTCCTCTATACGCCAACATAGTGAAGAAACAGGACATCAACCTATACTATCAAATGTTTCTATCCTCTGCCAGTGTAATATTGACCTGGAATTACTGATTAAAGAAACCTTCCACATCAAACATCACTCTACAACACTGAAAAACATGCAGTCTTCATTTAAATTATGCATTTTTAATATGTTCGTATTACTGATTTTACTCTTTTTTTCTGTTGTTGTGTTTTCTTGCTGTAGTTTCTCCCCATGATTACTGTTTTGTGTTTTATTTGTTTAATTATCATTACATTTAGCAATTGTACTTTAACAATGTCCAAAGACTTATGTAAATTCATTTTATTTTGCTTTAGATACTGAAGATGGAATTTGATAGAATTTTGAAACGTTTATTTATGTCCCCTTTTTGTCAATAAACAATGTTGTATATCATAAGTGTCGTAATCTTGTTTATTATCAAACTTTGTTTTCCTTTGAGCACATCGATTGCTAATGTCCTAATTTGATGATATGGAAATGATATTTTGCGTGTAAAATTAAGATAGTTAATCTTGATATTTGCTTCCTTACTAAATGCAAGCTCCGACACGTCATTCCTAAGTTCCTCCATTTTAAATTATCCAATCGAAACCTACACAATTCTTCAGCTTACAGGACTTGTCAAAAGAAATTGTTGGATCAAGAACTTCAACTGAAACACAGTCAGAAGAGACAGCTTACTGAAAAGTTTAACGTTGACACAACCAATCTTCAGAACATCATTAGTAAATTAGATTACACCCATCTACTTAACAAGTTGAGCCAACACAACGACAGAAAAATCGCCCAAACTGAACATGTCCAAAATGTGTAGCTGAGCAAATTGACTAACAACTTTTCTGATAGTTTTTATCCTGATAATCCAATTGTGAACCTCACTAATATTACACTAAGTAACCAATGTAAATCCGCCCTAGGTAAAGGACTTAATTTCTCTCTTCCTCCCCAAAAACTGAATTATAACTGAGTAGATAACACTAAAATTCAACGAGAATTATCCCCACTTGGACAAAACTAGCTATTAAATACAATATTCCTGTCAATGTCAAATTCTCTAAAAAACCCAGCCCTAATTAAAATCATTACCAAACAAGAATTATTTAGAATCACACAATACCAACGTCATCTACAAAATTACATGCAATAACTGCCCAGAATTCTACATCAGAGAAACAGGAAGAAAATTGGAAACCGGATTCACAGAACACAATAAAAAACCTTCCCATGTTTTCCACCATTGCAACTCAAAAAAACCATTGTATATCTATTAAAAACACAGTCATTTTTAAACAAAGAACCAAACAACTCTTCTCTAAACCAACAGCCTGGAGTGCCAAGATATCTC
>NW_013668039.1:144688-155636 GCF_000517525.1 Limulus polyphemus | reverse complement strand
TACTTGTACCTGATGATGACAAAACCTTGTTGAAACATTGTACATTTGCTGTTATGTTAAACTTATATCAAAGTTTTTTTCACTACCCATTCAAGCCATCTCCAAGCATTAACAGTACACTCAAATTTCTAATCAATAATATCTTCCTTCTTAGTGACAAATTTGTATAAAAACATACAAACACTTTAGAGATTCCTACATTTGTGGAGCGAAAAATATTTCAAACATTCAAATTTTATTAAAGAAATTTAAAAACTTAATAAATATTAGCATACAGGTCAATTCATGATGTTAGAAAAACACATAAGTTCAAGAAGTTCATTTAACACAAAAATATAATATCCTATAACACAAGCACTTTCAAGAGGTGGACCTTTTTTCTTCAGTCAAACTGAAGAAGAAAGATCCATTTTTCGAAAGTGCTCAGGTTATAGGATATCATATCTTACCATATAGGTGAAGTTAGTATCAGTATGGGAAATTAGATTAAACATTTATTTTGTTTGGTCCAAGACAATTTTTAACTTTTCAAATTATCACTACCTACTGAGTTATATACTGAAGTTTGTTAAAATCAATAATCAAACATGATTATGTACTCTAAAACTGAAATAATTAAGCAGTTATAGCTGAAGAGAACATATGGTTTTACTCTCTGTAAGATAAGAAACTTTTTCTGAACTAAATAACAACAAAATGTAATGTTTTTTAGTGTGCCTAACAGGCATGCAAGTTATCACAGGGCAATAAAAGGACTACTTTAAAGATTTTATTTCAAAATTGAAAAAAAACAAACAACTAAGACTCATGAGGACAACCAATTCAAAATTATTTTAAAGTATCACCAAACTACTTACTTCTATATAATTTGCTAACAGCTCTGGACTCATCTCCTGTTCCAAGATAGCCCTATTGTGACTGTTATCATGACAGCAAGAAATAAGTGTGGGATATAATAAAGTCATAAGCTGGGAATCACTAAAATACTGGAAGGGTAGAGCACACAGTTGTTGGAGGATTGTAGGCTGCTGTCCTGACTGAAGGATCGTCTAGTAATATGCATGAGATTATTCTTCTAAGTATCATAATTTAAACATTGACTAATACAGAAAGAAAATGATTGTTTACATCAAGTTCCAGAGATACCATATTTTCTTCAGAAGCAAAATATCTCATTTTATAGCAATTATTAAACAAAAATATAGTATTTTCCAAAACAAAATAAGGGTATGGTTTCTTTCCCACCTAAAATAATATTCAGCTGGAAACAAATGTTTTAGTTAATAGAGACCTCTAATTACATTGAACAATAATGAAATGTATTCTAGGATTTGGAAGCCAGTGTTTCGCTAAAATTTGAATTTCAAAACCTTAATGGTTATCCTCCTGTTCCTACCTGGTTATCAAGGTTTAGGACAGTAAAGTATCCAACCATAAGAACAACTTCATGTAAAAGGTCTTGCAGTTCCCAGTGGGAACAATACCATATCAGGTAGCTGGCAATATGTCGCAGCTGCAAAGATAGACCTTCTCCTCCGAGAACACTCTATAAAAGTGAAGCAAAAAAGCTATAAATAAGCATGAAGCCTTACAAAAAGCCATTTTTTAGACACTACAGAAGATGATTATATAAGTTAATCTTTAATTAACCAGTGCTTTTACCTTAAATTGTTTTTTAATCATTAAAAAAACAAATAATTCCTGAAGTACTGAAAAACTGAAGAAACTATTCAAAAGAAAGTAAATCATACACACACCACACATATATATATGTGTGTGTGTGTATATATATGTTACTTTCATAATTTTTACTCAAATATTTTATTAAAAGATAATTTAATAATTCCCATGACTTGGCTGTTAATCCATCAGAGGGGAATACTGCAACAATGGAGAAACAAAAACCATTCCTCTTTGTCCAAAAAACCTTGACAAATCATCTTACAAGAAGCAAAAATGTATTATAAGCATAAAGTATACCACATCTAACAAACTACAGTAGAACATTAAAAGTGTATCTTCTGAAAAACCTTCCTCAAATCATTTCATTTATTTACATGAAATAATACTGAAAACATTTTATAACTTGCTCTAATAGGTTTAACAATTTTTTAATGCTGAACAATACTCAATTAACTATTCCAACAGCTTAAAATTACAAAACAAAAATAATAAATAAATTTACTAAAAAAAGTTTTATAGCACAAAAAGGATTATCAGGTTCACTGTAGTGTAAAAAATCAACCAATGTTAAGCTACAATAATGATATATAAGTGGATATCCATCTTGTTTTGTCTTTAAAACCTTAATGTTATCAATAGCATCAGAAAGCTGTCCTAATATTAAATTTTATGCAGTAACTTAAAATAAGGTATTCTTAATCACCATAAAATATTATATTTCTCCAGACACAAATGTTACATTTAACCACTCACATTATCATACATAAGAACTGATTTTGATCTAGAAATATTTTTTACATTAAGCAATTTCTAATAATACTTATGGACATGTTATCTTCTTCACAGGACATTATTTGATGTATTGAAAACAAAACTGACTTTTAAAAACTTAGCTAACAAGGTTACATTTGCATCTTAAAGCTTGTCATACTTAAAAAGGTTTAAAATATTTCTACTTGTACAAAGCAATATTATATTACTCCAAACAAAATTGTCATTATATATATATATATTTATATTGGCACTTGTGCATAATGTTAAAAATAATAAATATACAATGTATACATTGTATATTTATTATTTTAAAATTGTCATTTATTACTGTCCACTATTTCAGTAGCTGGCTTCATCAGACACACAGTCCACATGCAGTATCAAATACAGGGTTAGGTCTAGTTAAGTTAAAATACTCCAATAAACATGCTATAAGAAATACTTTTACCGATTTCCCTCCAACACATAGCAAGGGTAGTGTAACAATCTTTTGTTTGTTTTAAAGATTACAAATTGCAGACCCCAAAATTAAAATGAAAAAATACATATTGGGTAATATTGTTCAAATACAAGTCTGCCTATAATGTGACTTACTACAACTAGAATACCATTGTGTCTCTAATGTGATTTAGTACGAAAAGAATACTAAACTAATTAAACAGTTTTAGTGCTTACCTGGACCACATGGAGAACATGAACAGCCATCTAATTTAACAGTTTTAGTTCTTAGCTAGACCATCTGGAGATCAAAACAATCATCTGGTTCAACAGTTTTAGTACTTAACTAGACCATCTGGAGATCAAAACATTCAACTGGTTCAACAGTTTCAGTGCTTACTTGGACCACTTCGAGATTAAGAACAGCCATCTGGTTCAACAGTTTTAGTACTTACCTAGACCATCTGGAGATCAAAACATTCAACTGGTTCAACAGTTTCAGTGCTTACTTGGACCACTTTGAGATTAAGAACAGCCATCTGGTTTAACAGTTTTCATGTTATCTGGACCCCCTGGAAATCACAACAATCATCTGGTTCAACAGTTTTCATGTTATCTGGACTATATGGAGATCAAAACAGTGATCTGGTTCACAGCTTTAGTGCACACCTGGACAACTTGAGGATTAAGAATAGCCATTTCCTTCAATAGTTTGAGTACTTACCTGGACCATCTTGAGATCAAGAAAAGCCATCTGTTTCAACAGTTTTAGTGCTTACCTGGACCATCTTGAGATCAAGAAAAGCCATCTGTTTCAACAGTTTTAGTGCTTACCTGGACCATCTTGAGATCAAGAAAAGCCATCTGTTTCAACAGTTTTAGTGCTTACCTGGACCATCTTGAGATCAAGAAAAGCCATCTGTTTCAATAGTTTTAGTGCTTACCTGGACCATTTGGAGATCAAGAACAGCTATCTGGTTCAAAAGTTTTAATGCTGCCACTGTCACCATTACTGTTTGATGTGGTAGTTCAGGTGGTGGAGTATCACCACGTGAGGGTGCTCCAGAATGCAGCAACATACCATACAGCAGAGACACTATTCCAACCAATTCTGTTACTTGAAATGTGGCAACTAACTGGGTGATATCTTCTGGTCTCTTCTTCTCAAATATCTTTTCATGTCTGGAAAAAAAAAAGCTATTTTCAAATATGTCATTTCAAATATTAAATTTCTTCAAGAAATAAAGACACAAACTTGAAGTTCAGTCAGTTGTGTTCAGTCATTATTACTTACAAATCAAGTGGAATAAGTGTATTTTTTTCCTGAAAATCATTACTGAGATCAAATGGCATCTTATTGTGAAGATGAATGCTATACAATTACTTATTATCATATATTCAAATGGTACAATAACTAATCATGATACACAAACTATATTAAAATAGTTGTCTCATTTCTAAAGGATTTAATTCTGCTTGACATAGATCCTTACTTAAATCTTATACTAATTTATTCAGAGTTCTACCATACAATAAATGTCTCACCTCATTGCCAAAAGGTCTGCTAAAGAAGTCAGAAAATCCAGACTCTGAAGCAAAAACTCTGGTACATCTTGGCACCCATCTATAGGACTACGCACAATATTATGGTATTGGCATAGTTTGTCCACAACACCTATACTGACAGTGTAGCTATAGAAAAAATAAATACATTTTATTTAATTTTATGTTAATATTTATGATATTTGGTACAGTAAGAAACACGGCAGAATGCAACATGTTTTACTGTGTACAGCCAGATACACAAGATTTTGCATTACCAACAGATTAATTTCTTCCACAAGCAATAATAGGGTAATATATTACAGAAAATGTTTCATTACTTACAAAATGTTTTATTTTTCATGGAATTCACACAACTCATATCGTCAACATTTTTAAAATGTTCTACAAGAAGTACCTTTACTAAGGAGACTTCAGTGATTTGTTTTTCTAGTGTATGTAGCCAGACATCAGCAATTTAAGCCTTCCACTGAAACTATCAGATACCCACCTGGTTCACTTTGGTGCCAAACAAATTCCTATTTATATAAAAAAAACCAATTAAATCTGACAATACCTTTCCAGAAAATCTGTTAAATCTGAAACCATCTTTCTAGGTGTAATGAGAAGTGAGGTTTTGTCATGTACAGTTAAGTATCCATTTAAAACACACTTTACATAAAAGATACAGTATTTAAGATAGTCTCACCACTCACATTATCTGTAATTGAACCACTAACATCAAACAAAAGCAACACAAGTGATGATTACATCATAACATGGCAAGAATTACTATGGTTCATACAAAGCTCAAGGGAAACTTTGAAAAATCACTTCCTTAGTTCACTACAGATGAAGGGGAAACAGCAAAGTGCTGAAATATTTTCATCCATGATAAATGGAAATATTTGAATGGCAATGAGATAAATAAAATTTTGAATGTAAATCACTAAAACCTCATGAAATGCTTAGTTAATGATGCACAGGCAGATAGGGTTAAGTGAGTGCTGTTACATCATGATGTCTTGTAGTTTGTAGAAAGTTCTAGACCTCAGTCAAACAATATATATATATATATATATGTAGATGACTAAGTTAGTGAAGGTAAAAGTGAACTTAGACTGCGTGGGAATTAGCCATAAACGACAATTTCTAAATTGAGTTTTACAGCTTGTATTGTAATAACAAAGATAGAGGAGAATAATTTGTCTTGTCAAAGGGTGTTCTAAAGTAATTGAACCTGCCTGTGTGTACTTTGACAAAAAGGATACAGTTATTTTAAGCTCTGGATACAATTGTGATAATCAATAGTGTAATGAATTTTTCTTCATACATTTCAGTACTTTTTGGGAGTTTCTTGTCTTCTTTTTTTTTCAATAGTGAGTTTGAGCATTGGGTTTTATAGAAACTTTTTTTTTATGTTATACCAATTAGTATAGAATAAAACGGTAGCTAATAATCCATATTTAATAGTATATCAGTTAAGTTCTCAATTTTACAAGGCAATATTTTTAAAAATCCTGAATTTCCTCCTAGCATGAGAAATGTGACATATTTTCTCTAAACATCCTCTTTTCTCTATTTTATTCACCACCCCTTCAATACGTAAGAAATTTAAAGTAAATTACTCACTATAAAATCGTCATTTCCCAGAGAAACCATAATTTTTATAGCCTTCAATTTTGTTTGGTTTTAAAGCTATCAAATAGAAAATATTCCTCCTCCTGTCACATCCTCTCTTTCAGGATTTGTTATTAGTTCTCTCTTACATTTAATTCTATATTATGTATAACCAATAGAAAGCCAATGTTTCATCTATCAAATGACATATTACATTACGTGTTTTCTGTACAAAGAATTGTCAATTTCTCTGTTAGTACAAGCTTAGTTCCCACATGAAAGATAACGACTAGCTTCAATGAATTTGTTACAGCTCTTGTCGCACAGTTAGAGAGCCAGACAAACTGTAATAGTTAGAGGAAACTGTCTGCTTTTTGCACGTTATTATTATTCTGTTCTTTGGTGCATTACTGAATTAAATAAAAATTATTTAGTGCATTACTACCATTAAAATAAAAAAGTGGGGTTAAGCATCATCGACAGTCAATAGCAAAAAAAAAGAAAAAAAAAGAAGAGTCAGGTAAGTACAGTAATTTATTTCTTGTTTTTCATGTTCATTCTTTATACATTATTAAAAAAGTAAATAAAATGTAAAGATAGGGATCTTTGTAGGTTAGTTAGATTAAATAAAATTAATAATAACATAATAAAAATGTTTCACGAGACATGCACACGAGCAGCTTGTAACATAATTCAATAGTGTAACGTGAGCCCCATGTTCCTAAAGGGATTTACAACATATAATGGCACGAATAGTAGTTAGACATGGTTCAAAAGGTAATAAAACAATACAATTTATGTATAAATAGATGTATACTGTTATGAACTTAGAGCTACTTAGGTTACATGTTACAATTTTAAGTCATTCTAGAAAGAGAAAAAGGGTAATTTAGATTTATTTAGATTTTTTTTTTGTGGTTACAAGATCAGTCAAATTGGTACACCACCCCTTGATGGACGAACCAAAGATAAGGATGAGATCATTCTAAGATGGGAATATGCAGATAAGCATTGGAGACATTCATCTTGGTCATCCAGACTCAGAGACTCAGAGAAAATGCCCACTAAAGAGTGAGGTAGGACTTCATGGAGAAATGTGTGAGGTGAACAAATCAATTGAGGCAGGACAGATTAATGACAGGCCTACAGTTCTCCAGTTACCAGTCTTTTTGGGAACAACAAACAGATGGGAGTAAAACCCCAGTGAATGATGTGGAACAGGTTTGATAGCCTGGTGGGTGAGGAGGTCCTGTACCACCTTTAATAGATGTTGGCAAGTTATGGGATCCCAAGGAGAAGGGAAGGAAACAAATACATGGGACAAGGTAGGTGAGACAAGAAAAGGAATGTTGAGGCCCTCTGATAAAACCTGAGGAACCCAAACATCAGTGATGAAAGGATGCCACCAATGAACGAAGGTCGCAAGTTGAGCTCCCTCTGGGCACAAACCTACCAGGTAGTCACCAGAACTGGTGGCAGCTATAGTGCATCATCAAGATAAATGAGGACCTGTGGCACTGAGAGAAGGAGGGACAGGTATAGGGAAGGACAGGAAACCAGAATCAGCTCCACACTCGGATCCAACTGAGATAAATGGGCTACCAGATGGGAAAGAGTAGATTGTTGCAGGACAAATGCCACCTGAAATTCCAAGAGCTCTGGGACCGTATCAAAGACTAAATGTCTTAAAAATCGAGCCATATGCAAATCCCGGAGATAAGGAGCAGGTAAACAGGTTCTCGATAAAACAGCATCACAACCTAAAATGTCCCAAAAACAGATAAACCGCATTTGTAAAGCCAGAGCCGAAGACAACAAAGGAGCCAACATAGAGGTAAGGAGGGAGAGGATACCCCAGAAAATCCCTCAGGATTTCTGTGAAGAGCCTCAGATAGGAGATGGATTGTGAAAAGGCACTCCAAAAGAGTCGTGAGGGTAAGATGGAGGTGGGAAAATTTGGCACAGGTGAGACTAACAGGAGCTTCGGATGCTCTCCAAATGGGTGAAACTGAATTCAACAGTTGTTGGTTCAGAAACAGACAGTCAGTCCTATGATGTGCAAGGGCAGACTGATCCAAAGCCCGTGGGGGATGAGGCATACTAACAACATCGCCCAACTGAGGACAGGGGAAAAACCAAAGTGATGACATTAGCTTCAGAATTCATGTTGTGTCAGTCAAGAAAAGCATTTGAAGTAAGAAATAAATGTGACTAGAACAAGGATAATTGAACCTGAATGCTTAAAAAAAATTAGTATGTAAAATGAAACCACTTTGAGAATTAATTCAATCTCAAACACTAATCAAGATGAAAAAAGAAAAACATCCGAGTGTAACCTCTGCTAAACGAGAATTGATAGTTTGGTAGAGGCGCATAGAGGGAGTCATATGCATCAAGTGAGTGTACTATTCTCCTATTGGTGGAGAAGTGACACATGACGATTTGCATGACAGACACATTGGAATCATTTGATGTAGCATGTGCAGGAAAAACGTTTGCATATAGAGGGCAGCAATGAACAAGAATAGCTAATCCTATGAGAAGAGGGAAGTACTGTATCAGAACACTGTTTTATGGATTATGACCTTTGTGGATAAACCTTTAACCACTCATCTGCATCAAGCAATTAGAAGATCTAGTTTGAATATCCACATCATACAAAATCCAGGTAAAAATGAAGGATATACTTACTCATTCAGCCTTCAATAAAAACACTCCATGCAACCACAGAAAGTGCTTTGGTAAAACCAATGGCTGAGAGAAATCTTGCACAATTAGGAACACTATCTATGAAATGACATGTACACAGTGTTCAGCTACATATGTTGATGAATCCAGTCATCCAATACATGATTGTTTCAGAGGTACAAAATACATGCCACTGCAAATACTGACAACAAAGAAGCCACTGCTGAACATTAAATCAACATACACTGCAAATACTGACAACAAAGAAGCCACTACTGAACATTAAATCAACGTACACAGCATAATTAACGAGACACCTTATCAGATCAAAATTTTATAGATTTGTGACAACTTTCTTGACAGGAAATTTAAGGAATCTCTTTTGATTCAATCCAACCACCCTTCCATTAACACATACAATGCCTGGCCCTTATAAATCTATTATTATTTCATGTAAGACTTATTATTATTTTTTAACATTTACTTTTATAATCAGTGACTCAAACCTGTTCAACAATACATTCAGTACACTTCACTGAGTGCCATTCTTTAATATTGTTGTAGTTTTATATTATTTTCATTTACTATAAATTAAAATCAGTTTTGTAGCCTGTGACATTTATAGACCCTTAAAAAATGTGTAAGCCAAAATGCCAGGTCAAATAAAAAAAAACTTATCTAAAGTTGTTTGTCATTTTCATTACAAATGGTTGCTATACTTCAGTCAGCAATGAAAACTTTAAACAATAATAAAAAGCTTATAGAACATCTTTCAGCTTATAGTCCACACTAACCACTATATCTCACTGCTAAACATCTGCTCGGTTAAATGGGATTCAGTCTTTTACTATTTTAAATATTACATTGGTTTATATTGTTACTGAAAACCTCATTTTGAGACTAAATTACTTTGTGGTATTTTTGTGATGATAATATTTTAACTTAATCAGGTAACTATTAGTTTTTCCCCCTACAAACACAATGACCTTATAAGATTACATTCACTTACATAGAGTGAAGAGCTCCTGGCACTGTAACTTCTACCCATGGCTTGCATCCTATGCAATTCTTTATTCTACTGCATTAGAATTATCATAAAATAAAGAAGATATATGGAAAACAAAATTTCCAAGCCAAATGAAAATGAATGAATAAAACTGACTACCAGAAAGCAGCAAACAAACTCATCACTTCATTTATTGTTAATCAATGCAGTTATCAACACTTTATTATTGTGACTCCAATGCAACTAAAAATTTACTTCTTTAGGCAGGCCGATAAATAAACATTAACATGTTTTATTCAGACAAGCAATTTTCTTTGTCAAGTGCAACCATTTATAAAACAACAATGACACATTCTTTAACACAGTTTTAAAACTAAAATTACCAATATAGAAGAGGTTAATCAAAAGCAAAAAAAATTCTGTTGACCATTTCTTAGTTTTACAAAACGTGAAACTAAAAACAGGAAGTACACTGGTAATTAAAATGTTCTTCACTGTACCTCACAACATCCAGAACCCACTGCTGGGTTTCTTCTTGGTTCTTTAAATCTTGAGGAAAGAGTGAGCTTTTACAATATTGATGTTCAGTTCTTGAAGGATGACCTAAACCTTTAAATGCCACAGCCAGTAAATGCATCAGCATGCCAGCTAGTTTATCAACAGGAAGGAAGACCATTACTGACCCAGGAGAATTCGTCATCAGCTGACCAGTGTCACCCTGAAACAACCCCTGGTAAAATAAATAAGAAAAATATTGCCTAAGATTGTGTTGCTATGGGCCCCATCAGTTTTTTTAAAAAATTTTCTAAACTATTTATGCAACAAATTGTTGTAGGTGTATGATCTAATGGATATAGATTCCTAATAACACTAAAAACTGTAAATAAAAATACAATCAATATTGCAGTTAACTCCACTAATTACTGCTGAGGTCCCTATGTATTTTACATAACAAAATGAGTGATTTCACCCATTTTTTTGGTCCGTTATTTTCATTGAAAGTTGTATGTTTGTTTGTTTTGAATTTCATGCAAAGCTGCATGAGGGCTATCTGGCTCTAATTCAGCAGTGAATATTTTCATCCATGATAAATGGAAATATTTGAATGGCAATGAGATGCTATAAAACCCAATGCTCAAACTCACTATTGAAAAAAAAAGAAGACAAGAAACTCCCAAAAAGTACTGAAATGTATGA
>NW_013668039.1:141009-143818 GCF_000517525.1 Limulus polyphemus | reverse complement strand
CATTAACTAAGCATTTCATGAGGTTTTAGTGATTTACATTCAAAATTTTATTGAACTTTTTTTTAATGTTATACCAATTAGTATAGAATAAAACGGTAGCTAATAATCCATATTTAATAGTATATCAGTTAAGTTCTCAATTTTACAAGGCAATATTTTTAAAAACTCAGCTAGTAATCACCACCCACTGCCAACTATTGGGTTACTCTTTTACCAATGAATAGTGGGATTGACCATCACATTATAAGATCCCCATGGCTGAAAGGGTGAGCATGTTTGATGGGACGGGAATTTAAACCCACAATCCTCAGATTGCGAGTCAAGCGCCCTAATCACTTGGCCATACGAGACCTTGAAAGTTGTAACAGGCAATAAAATAAAATTACTCAAAATGTGGCCCCACCTACACTAACTGATAAGTCGGTAAATTGAGCAACACTATCATGAAGTAATAGGGAATGGAGAATGTTGTGTTTTGCAATTGTGGTCCCAAAATCAAAGTTTAAAATAACAAACTATAACCCATTAAAATTTCTGGAATATTAAAGTTTAATTTTTTTTTTGTATAATTAAAAATGTAGTAACTGGTTTTTTGAATACAGTATTCTTACTGTTCCTTGGGTTTCGTAGCAAACCTCTCACAAAAATCTTAGACACATTTTACAACAGAAAATGACTGGTGTTAAACAAAATTATTATATAATGTTTTTGAAAGTTTTCTATACATTTTGTAATGTGCTAATACTATACTTATAAACAATCTTATTATTCTTACTGAGTATTTATACTTTACAACAAAACAAGATATAAATTATTCAGTTATTTGTTTAAATACTGTAAAAGAGTTTACTCTGTTACAATAAGGTAAGCTAGAGATTATTAGATTTTCTAAATAAGACCTAGATTTTATTTAAAAGCTAAATTAAAGTTTAATCAGGATTTCAAGTTATCATAAAATATAAAAGTATTAATCAATCTCAACAAAAAAGAAGGTTATTGCATACATATTTATTTGCAAAAAGAGAACTTTATATTATGAACTCATAACACAAATGATTGTCGGAGCTATGTAAGTATTGATAAAACGTTTCTAGACAATTTTAGAATTGTGTTTCTTACCTAAATATGCTATAGTTAGAGAAACAATTAAATTGTATTTAGGTATGTATTTAGTTAACTATGTATTACGTGTATTTTAAGTATCATATTTGAATGTTTTAATGATTTTTAAAAGTTTAACTTGTCACGTGAATTGTGAAAGTTTATAAACAAAATGGTGTGTATAAACACCATATTGTTTTGCAATGCATTTCTGTGGGGAATCTGCCAAAATAACTTCATAAAGCCCTGCAGACATCAGTTGATGTATTGGCATAAATGATAAAAGAGGAAGAAGTTGAAAAGAAAATTAAAAATAAACTACAAATGTAAAGATAAAGAGAAGAAATTATGCATATAAGAAAAATACAACTATTCTAGTGGATTTCTACAAAGAGTTGAAAGATATCTACATATTTCCATGCATTAATTTTAAACATTTCATTGCACTGTATGTTGATGCTATAGTATAGAAAATGGAAAATAAAAGATAAACATTTACCTTAATTAAAAAAACTTGATATTCAATTTTGAGATTCTAGAGATTATGCAAATGAAAAGTGCAGACTGGAAGATAATAATAGCATTTTTCTACTAAAAATGAAAATCACCTTGTAGGTGAACTATTCAGAGTCTAAGTTCAAATAACTATATAAATAACAAATTTTTATGACAAATAATAAAAAATGTAAAAATCAAATATTTTTTCTGAAACAACATAATTTTAGGAACATTTTTGTCAAATTTCAAATACTTTCACCCACCAGTTTTAATTTTGTAACAAAATACAATGAGAAGGATGTTACCCTCTCTCTGATAGTGAATCCAGGCACCATAGGGTTAAGTAGAAGTGTATGTTGATACAATCATAAGATTCTGCAATACATAGTAAAGTGCATGATCACGGAGATGTGTCCTATTAAGCCAATCACATACACTTCTAGGTCACAGAAGAAAGGATGAAGGGGAAGATGAAGTGAAAATGGTGGCCTCCAAAAGTTGCCACGATATAAAGGAAAAAAACACATTTAATTAGTAAATTTGGTTAAATTATTTTATATGCCTTGTATTGATGTTTCAGCATCCATTTAATAATCTTAATTGCTGTTGTGCCAACTGTAGAATTCCCTTTCATAGCATTACAGCCTCTTGCATTAATATGTTCACTATAATACACTCTCAATAACTAACAGATCAAGAATTCTAAAGGTACAAAATATAAATATTTATACATATGTATATGTATTCTGAAATCAGCTATTTGGTATTCATCGTAGTTCACATATTCATTGTGAAAATGAAGCTCTTGCAGCAGATGTGAGCCTACTGTATCTCACATTGAGAAAAGGGAACAGCAGTGTATCACAGCTTTAACAAGACAAACACAGCAGTGAACCACAGTCTTAATAAGACAAACACAGCAGTGAACCACAGTCTTAATGAGCCACACACAGCAGTGAACCAAAGTCTTAACAAGACAAACACAGCAGTGAACCACAGTCTTAATGAGCCACACACAGCAGTGAACCAAAGTCTTAACAAGCCACACACAGTAGTGAATCAAAGTCTTAATAAGCCACACACAGCAGTGAATCAAAGTCTTCAATAAGCCACACACAGCAGTGAATCAAAGTCTCAATAAGCCACACACAGCAGTGAATCAAAGTCTCAATAAGCCACACACAGCAGTGAACCAAAGTCTTAACAAGCC
>NW_013668039.1:131698-140116 GCF_000517525.1 Limulus polyphemus | reverse complement strand
CCATACACAGCAGTGTCCCACAGGTTTAATAAGCCATACACAACAGTGTACCACAGCCTTAACAAGCCACACACAGCAGTGTACCACAGCCTTAACAAGCCACACACAGCAGTGTACCACAGTCTTAACAAGCCACACACAGCAGTGTACCACAGTCTTAACAAGCCACACACAGCAGTGTACCATAGCCTTAACAAGCCACACACACAGCAGTGTACCACAGGATTAACAAGCCACACACACAGCAGTGTACCACAGGATTAACAAGCCATACACAGCAGTGTACCACAGCCTTAACAAGCCACACACACAGCAGTGTACCACAGCCTTAACAAGCCACACACACAGCAGTGTACCACAGGATTAACAATCCATACACAGCAGTGTCCCACAGGATTAACAATCCATACACAGCAGTGTCCCACAGGTTTAATAAGCCATACACAGCAGTGTACCACAGGATTAACAAACCATACCACAACCTTAACATGGCATACATAGCAGTGTATCATAGGATTAATGAGCCATATACAGCAGTGTAACACAGGATTAATTGTCAATTGAGTTTGAAAATTTTTGAAATTAATTACTGTTTTTTCCATTTAAACTTTTAACTTGTTCTTAGTAAAATCTTTTTGTATTGTTACATAACAAATATTTCTATGATGAGTCACTGAAGATAAATTATCATTACAAGCAAGAACAGTGAATAATAAAAAAGAAGTTCTTACATTCAAACGAAGTGTTAAGTAGTCAAGGAGAGCTCCAAGTTTATTACTGAAGACCATGTAATAACAGTTCTTCTGGATTCCACAAGCAGTACTAAGCACCACACACACCTTCTCCAAAACCCTACAAAAATACAATCCTTATGGTGAAAGAAAGATAAAGCTTTAAGTAAACTTTCTCAGGTTACCTTCAAATTTGTCAAGAATAAACTTTTTTGGCATGTTTCATGGAATATAAAACAGTTTTCTGGCACAATATCTTTAAATATCTAATAAGAAGAGAAAAAGTTAAAGTCTGTTAAACTAGCCCCAATATATCATACTTCAATTTTAACCAAATATAAAAGATTGTTTTGATTAGGTGAGTTTTAAATTTATAAATACCACACCAATGCTCCAGATAAGCTTTTGATATAGAGTATTTTACTATTCAAAATCAACTATGAAGCTGAAATGAAAGCTAACAACTGAAAACTTTTATATTTTTGGATTTCAGTGACTTTTTTAATACCTGACACAATTATGCTACTAGGCACTTGATCTTCTTATTTCTGTATTAATGTCCTATTAAGAACCTCCTGAGGCAATTAAAGCATAAGTTCAATACAGTAAGTGCTTTATTGATGTTGATCAATAAAATTAGACTTGTATAATTTTCATTTTGACAATAACCCCAAAATACAGATAACTAACATGTAACTCATTTGTGAATTTTTCTTTTCATCACTAAAAACTTGTACTTTTAGTAAAGAAAAGAAAGAATCACTGAATGATCTACAGGCCTGATCTATTATTTAATTTGTCACTCCCTCTGCAGGAGACTAAAGTTTTATTACTGCTTGGGAGAGCAAACCAAACATATAAAGTAGGTCTCCATAATACAGTGCACATAGGGTTAAATGATAGAATGTTGTGTATATTTCTTGAAATGACAAATGTTGGGTATGTTTAATTTGAACAAGTTTTTGAACCTATGACATGATAAATATTGGGTATGTTTCTTTGTGTTATATAAACCAGCACTAGAACAGTGTAAAGAAATAAATATATATTAATACAAATGAGTAATTTCTACTCACCTACTGGGTATTACAAGTCCAACTTTTGAAGCAGTTTCTGATATGACTCCAACAATTTTCATTAGAGTAGATATGCCCTGTAATCCATTAAAAACTTCTAAATCATCAGTCCTGCTCTTTGAAAATATTCTTTGTAGCTCTCCTAAAGCTCTATCCAGGCTACTGACCAGGCTACTTTCCAATGGTCCCGATCTTTGACTAGATAGGCACTTAGCTATCTCTTTTAAATTCTTGTGTATCCTGTTCCAAGCAAATTTGTACGAAAACTGTCAGATACTCAACAGGTCTAGTAATTCCATTTCTTTATGAGCTTTAGGCATTTAATATCATAACATTCAATATTTCTTAAGGCATATAAATAGCATTTAAGATACTTTTCAGTGTTATTATAGTCCAGCCCAGCTCATTAATCTAAAAACAACAGTTTTTAAATGCAATACATAAACTATTTATGTACCAAGCTGCTTGTGGGTTCAGCTCTTTTTTTTATATTGTTATGGAGTTGCTAAAAAATGTACGTTTCAAGAAAAAAAAAACAAAAAAAAAACATCAACATAAAACAAAAATAACTACCAATCATGACCTCCTGAACAGTGACTTGTAGCAGACAAAAAGATATACTTGAAATAAAATGTTTACACACCTACGACATGAAATCCTTATTAATAAACTAATCACAAGAATTCTGCAGAAAATAAAATATGCAGTTTAACATGACTTTTATTACAAAATTAGCCTAACGGTTCCATTGATTCAACAGTAACACGTCAGATACCCAGTTACATCATTCAATAAAAACACAGTATTATTTTATAACTTTATAGCTATTTTGGGAAGTAAACAATGATCAAAATACATCAACAGTAGATGTTTTGCAATACTAATACAAGGGAACATAATGCAAGTAGTACAAAATATGCATGAATCAACTGAAACAATAAAACCAACTCCTGTAGAAACTCATTTCTAATTAGCTTTCTGCTAATTCTTCAAAGGTAGTAAATATTAAGTTTCTATGAAATATGCTCACTTTGTTTTGTTTTCTGATTCCATCGGGCCAACAGTTTCAGCCCATAAAGCTTCATACTCTGTTCCCCTGTGGGAGGCAATATCAATACTTATTTGAAATCTTTATAATACTGTAATAAATATTCAATGACTTTTTGTATAACATGTGAAACAAATAAAATGGGATTTTTATAAAATTAGTCCAATATCAAAATATAATGCTCTAAGCACTCTTCTTTTTATTCATATTCCTGTCTTTTTTTCTATCTTATCATACAATATAAATTTTTATGCAAAATCATGAATGTACATTTTACAAATATGAAAATGCACCTTGGAAAATAATTGTGAGTTATCTAATTTATGTTAAGTTATTAAATGTAAGCATCTAAAACACTGTTTGGTTTCTAATAGCACACAAAAACAGAAGTGAAGATAGTGTCAAGCAACATCATTGAAATATCTGATAATTGGAGAGTTAAACAGATAATTTATTGGGGTAATTATAATCAAGTCATTTATAGCCCTAGCACAATATTGTTTAATACTTAAAGAACAATTCTCTGAAGAAGGAAACATGCTCACATTTCTATTTAGTATTTGATGAGATTTCCTAGCATAAAAAACAATATTCTTTATATGAACTGTCAGTTGAAATTATAATTACATAAATTTGGTGTTGGTTGGTTGCAGTGCTAAAACATACTTGATTTTGTAAAGCTGATATCTGTTGAATATTTCTGTTGTTAAAAATCCATTCTTTATGACTTAGCTATTGCTCTTACATAGATTCTGATTCTTCCTGACCAATGACCTATTATATTTTTTTAATACACAAACAACATTGCTTCTTTAGTAATTTTGGTTAAAAATTAGTCAAAGATATACTTAGACTTTAGAGTTAAAAAGTTCAGTCTATTTTTAGGAAAAATGTTGGAATTTCTAATGAAAGAGTTGTTTTTTGTTGGGTAAATTTAAAAAGTGTTTTCTTCTGTTTAGTCACTGAACTTTGATACAGATGTTATCAATAAGTTACTACATGTTATTTAGTTAGCTGCACATGTTTATGTTGTAAACAAAATACTGTATAAGAGATTACAATTTGATATTCCAAAGAAAAACAAATTTCAGTCTAGAATTTGAAGAGTTGGAAGAGGAACTTCAACATATAATTTGGACTGTTGAAAAAGGAAAAGAAGTTCAGGTTATAATTTGTAGTGTTGCAAAGGAACTTCAGACTACAATTTGATTTGCTGGTTAAGCACAAAGGTACACAATGGACTATCTATGCTGTGCCTATCAGACTTAGTGCTGAACCACTAGGAGACTTTGTAGTATTAGAACTTCAGTCTATATTTTTTGAGTGTTGGAAAGGAACTTCAGTCTTTAATTTCAATTGTTAGAAAAGGAACCTCAGTCCATAATTTGGAATGTGATTTAAAGTGATGGAAAAAGAAAAAGAATCTCAGTTTATAAATTGGGGGGTTGTAAAAAAAACTTCAGCATATAACTTGGATTGTTAGAAAAGAAAAAGAAGTTCAGTCCATATTTTTGAGTGTTGGAAAAAAACTTTAGTCTATATTTTGGGGATCTGAAAACGAAACTTCAGACTGTAGTTTGGTGTGTTTGAAAATGTACTACAGTCTATACCGTGAGGAAAATGGTATTATGGCTTAGCAAGTAAAGCAATCTCATATATGCATGTTTCTTCCTCCATTGTCCAGTTACTTATGCAGAGCTGTGGTTCCAATGGTCCAAACACTTTTAACATAATTTGAATAGATAAGTCATGTCTGATTTAACAAAATAAATCCTGCATTATATTCACATAGTAAAACTTCTATATAACAACAATGTTAACATATAACAAATCAAACATTTCTGAGTCAAAATTACTGTTGTACGATACAGATGTCTAAAGAAAGAGAGTTTTTGACATATAGTGATCAGTTTGACTCAATGACGAATACCTTCTTGAAAACTGAGAAAAGGATTCGAGCTATATCTGAAACAGGAGTAAGTCAGTGATCTTCACTGATTATGACTGATTGGTTATAGTATTGGATTCAACCATACTGTTGGTGTGAACATGCTTTGTAAACACTATGAGAAAAACCTATACACTGGATAGGTGAAGTGGAGAAATAGTTGATTGATTATTATTTGTTTGATAATGGCTGGAGACGGCTTAAATGGGTAATGAAGAAAAAACTTTAATATAAGTTTAACATAACAGAAAATGTACAAAGCCATTATTAATCTCAAAGTGGGTTCCTCGTCATCGAATTATTATTTGTTTGTTCAAAGATTCTCAAGGGCTGCCTGTACTAGCCATCCCTAAGTTTGAAGTAATAGACTATATAGAAGGCAGCTGGTTAACACTGCCCAGCACCAACCATTGGGCTATTTCTCTACCGTGAATAATGGGTTTGATCATAACATCATAATGCTCCCACGGCTGAAAGGGTGAATTTGTTCAGTGAATGTTTTTTTTAAGTCAGTTGTCTGTCACTTCAGTTTTATGAAGATTGAGCTATGTATCAATAGCTCAGTTAGCAAAGAATGTCACTCCCTTCAGTCATTGATTTGACAGTCAACTGATTGTCCTAGCAACCATTTATGCAATCACTCTGAGCCAAAATGAATAGAAAGCTCTGATTGATGTTTTGGTGAGTCACAAAAGCAACTGTGAACTTCCTATCATGAAAATAGTGTTCATAGTGTTTGAAGGGATGTAATGGTCAAGCTGTGTTAGGCGGGTTGTCCCTTAGTCACCCTTCAACTGTCAGTTCCAAAAAAAGGTTGGGAATGCACATGTAACTCTCACGATGTCTGGCAAAAGACACAATGACAATGTTAACTGGCAATGACACAGAAGCATTGCCAAGCAAACACAAGCCCTATATATTGGCCATGTTTATGTGTAACCTAAGCCAAAGGTTAAGATTAATAATGTCTTGGTTACCTACCTCCTAATCCCAAGGAGATTAACTAGCTTCAAGAAACCTGAATGAGAAATTTTGAATATTCCTTAACATATAAAGATATATTCCTTTTATAAGATATGAAAGAGTAAAAAATATCTATTTTCAACTGCTATGCTGATAATTAATGCTTGCAAGTGTTTAAAAATGCTTTATCTTCATGCACCAGCATCTGTGCATTAGTAATAATTCTCTCTGCCATTATAAAAAATGAATTATATTTCTGATTTAAAAAAATCACTAGTGCCACTAAAAGCACAAAATATTTTACTAAAGAAAGAAGCAGATGTACTAACCTTGAAGTCATCCTTTGCCGTAATTTCTTACACCGTTTCTTTAAGGCTTTCTGCCTTTCCTTATCTAGGGCAAGTTCTGGGTCCATTTTATCAGCAGGAGCATCAAGAATGTGTTTTAAATTGTAAGATTCCTTCAAAAAAACACCAAAAAACTGAAATTGTTGCATATTTACTTTTATTTTCATAACTTTTTGCTGTAACTTTGGAAATACAAAAATATAATTTAAGTACTATTACTTTTATCCCATATTCTTTTTGCTTCAAAACTTGTTGTAGTATTAATTCTTCAAATGACAATTCTCAAATTTAAGTTTTAAAGGAAGAATCAAATTTCAAACCATGGGCTAACATTTTCATTTAAAACATAAAAAATAAGTATCACATTATCAGGATGATTAATATAATCATTATTCAAATGACCTCCTGTTAGTCAATTAAGTTAATCTAAATGTTCTGTCACAGTTTAACTAATCATTTACTATTTTGTGTGTTAATAAATTTAATTATGTCTATGTAATCCACATAATTCATTGTTTCTGTAATTGTAAAGAGACCTTTTCAAATTGCCCCTTTGAAATTTTACTTAACTTATACTTCTGTTTAATTTCAAAGTTTAATATCTGTCTTTAAATGTTCTAATAACATCTAGATTGGCAGAAATGGTTTATTGTTATTTTAAAATTATCAAATTTGCGCATAACATTATTATTTTTCCAACCACTCAGAAGAGTTTTAGTGTAACTGAGTTTTGTAAAGTTGTAATTACAATCTTTCCAATTTTCTGAAATATGATACAACTTTAGTACTATATCTGCAATTAAAAACTGCAGCAATGGATTTATGCACACAGAATCTATGTACAATAATAAACATTATGATCCAACAGATGACACACTACACTTAACTATTATTAAACTTTATTTTTCTGTTTTATATATTTTGATATGTTCATAATTGAACTGAATACAACCTTAACAAGATCCATCACATTTTCATACTTAATATTTATTGAGATTGTAAGTTACAAGTAAGATACCTTAGTTATTAGTATTCAGTGTTTGGAAAGCCTATCTCAAGGGGCAAAGGGCAGAACTTGAAATTAACACTAGCAAGTTTGAGCTGCATGGTATACACAGGCCAAGCATTGGGAAATGTGGGATAGCGAGACCGCAACTTCAACTCATCTTATTGGTTGCTAAGACAAATAACCTTCCTCATGATTACGTCACAAGTTTTTTATCACGGTGCCTTGTGGGATCAATAAGGAGGTAGCACAGCCAAATTGTTTTGTTAGAAAATACAGAATTTGAAGAGACATATGGGTATTAATTTTGATAAGTAATCAGCTGATATATGATAAAAATTGAAAACACAATTGATAAAACTCATTAGGAATGATGCACTTAAAATAGAATCAAATGGATGTCTATATAGAGTTTACACCTCTGAAATGTGAAGGACTTATTAATGCTTCTATGGGCATGGACAAAAGAATGGCCAGAAGTTGCATCCTTATATAACAAAAGAATTGAAATTGGAAGTAAAGATCTTGATTAAGCCAAACAAAACACCAAAACTAGCTTTTGTGGTAGAAAGTTGTGCATTAAATCCTCTAGAATGTAATCATCAGACCAGATCCTCAAGAAATTGCTTTCAACTACTGATAATCACAAATCAGAACCCATAAGATCTCTCGAACATAACCTCTCAATGATTTCTACTATTGCTCTGCTCAGATAACTCTTATCAAACCCACAATGCAACACCTACGTGATGTAAATATGTTTATGGATAATTTGCACATAGGCCAGATATATACACTCACATTATCTGGTCACTGCAGTGTAGTTCTGCTAGCAGCATGGTTAGAAGTAATGTAAATTGCATTTTTCTTATCCATATTGTTTTTAATTTCTTCATTATTAATACAAATGTTAGGTCTATTGGCTTCTTATGCTTTGCCAGCTTTCAGCATATAAACAATAACTTTTAAAAATATAATACTTACTTTTTCACTATGGAGTGGCTATCGGCAATGGAGTATTGTATGCTTTGTAATTTTAATTACATATAAAAGTGTTTTTATCTTAATTACTAAACAAACTAATGGAGAAAAATAAAGTGGATCTGGTAAGAAACATGCTTGTTGCCAGATCCATTCATTTTTGTCCAAATTGAGCATATGTTTGTTTAGCACTGTTATATTAGGTCACCAAGAAATTAATGTCACTTTTTTTTAGATGAAAAAACCCCAAACAACTTATATATCAAAACAAAACATTTATTAAATGAAATAGTCTCCATTCTTATTGATGGTGCTTTT
>NW_013668039.1:114105-131688 GCF_000517525.1 Limulus polyphemus | reverse complement strand
GTCAATGTCCTCTTTAACACCTTCCACTATTTGCATACATTTTCCCATTAAGATGGTGTTGTAGCAAATGAAAAAAGATGGTAATCTGATGGTACCATATCTGGAGAATATGGTGGGTGGGGGAGAACTTCCCAACCCAACTCCATATTCTCGTGTTGTGTCAAACGTGCCACATGTGGACGTGCATTGTCATGGAGAAGAACACCACCTTTCTGATTGATGAGTGCAGGGCGTATCTGATCAAGAGCTTGATTTAAATGTTCCAATTGCTGACTATAGATCTCTGCCTTGAAAGTTCACTGTGGATTGGGGAATTTGAAATGAATTATTCCTTTGACATCCCACCAAATGCAAAGCATCATTTGCTGTGGATGGAGTCCAGGTTTTGGGGTCGGAAGTGGTTTTTGTCAAGGAATGAGGCATTGTTTTAATCGTTTAATATTTGCATATAGAATCCATTTTTCATCATCAGTGACAATTTTATCCAAAAATGGTTCACGAGCCAGAAGAGACGATGCAACATTCACACGCTGGTAACAATGAACATTGGAGAGTTCATGAGGCACCCAAACACCTTCTTTATGAAATTTTCCCATATTCCTTAGATGTTAACGCATCATTTCATGAGAGACATGTAATTTAAGGGCCATTTCACAAGTGTGTTGCCTTGGGTTTGACTCAACATGCATTTTCAGAGCATTAATATCAATTCCAACATGTCGGCCCCTGCCATCACAGTTTTTAAGGCAAAAGTCACTTGAACGAAATTTACTGAACCATCGTTGACACTTACGAACGTTCAAAACATTTCCGTAAACTTCTTTGATATTCTTTGTAGCTACAGAGGCATTGTTTCCATTCTTGTATTCAAACAGCATTACGTGTCGAATGCGTATCTCATCGTGTGCCATCACTATTAGGGATTAGAGTATACTAAACTTTACACATTATATAGGCTACACTAACGTGACGTTTAGGCCATTTGTTTAACTATTATACGTGAAGTACGTTTTTTGGGGGTGGTTTAAGAAAGTGTTCCAAAACGTGACACTAATTTCTTGACGACCTAATACGTAATTAAAATTTGTTTTGATGCTTGAAAATATTTGAAAAGAAAACAAGACACAGAAGATTAAAATATAAAAATACTATATTAGGCTACATATCTATTAGTATTTAATAGATTAATTAATGAATTATGATACAGTTATATCTAATTTTAGAGAATAATAATATTGTTGCTAGTGGCAGTCAAAATTCTGCTAGTGGAAAAAATAACAAGTGCCATCAAAAGTTAAGTTCATGACCTGAAAGAGTAATTTTTACATATACACTGAATATAATTCAGTTTTCGGCCTTTTCATCAAATGAGTAGACTAAGTTTAGACTTATTTAAATATTAATTTCATATAACTGTATTAATTTAGGAGGTATAAGTTATGTTATTATTTGATATAACAGGGATTATTTTATTAAGATGCTGCGATTATTATTCTAGGAGATTTAAATTGTATGTTGCATAATAATAGGAGGATTATTTTATTAAGATGTAGTAATTTGTATTGTTTAAATGTCATATGAATTTTGTCCTATTATGATGCACTTTATTTTCAATGTTCCAAAAATTTAATGCAATAGTAAGGGAATAGTTAAACTTCTTACATAGGTGAGTGATATCTTTCTTAATTATACAAATTTTAACATTCTTGTCAAAGTAATACAAGTCCCTTGCTTTTTCTTTTCTTTTTCCAACATTTACGAATTCCAGTTGCATTTTTTTTTATAGTTTATTGTAGAACTGGAATGGATCATTTAGCATCCCTTACTCCTACAGTAAATTATATGCTAAAATTATGACATTACATATAAGTATAAGAATAGGTGAAAGGACTTTGTTGGAATTATACTGAGTTCAACAACAAATATACAAGATAAATAATAAATACATATATATCTGTTAAATAAAATATAATAAAAAGATTAATAATAAAGTATCAAATTGAATTTCTGTTCAATAAAATCTTTCAAATGCAACTGTAGCTTTTTTTACCCCAAAACTTTGCCTTCAAAATAAGGGTGCATCTTATATTCCGAAACATGCGGTACTCTTGTATACCACATGTCATTTTCAAGGGTATGCTGTTGTACGTTGAAACTAGTTGGGGAATTACTTTATATTTGTGTTGTTTTTGTACTTAACTTGGGCATAAAAAGCTTAATATTTATAACATTTAATTAAAGCAAATTAAAAAAACAGAAGTCTTGTAGCTGGTATGATAGTAGAGATTTGTAAACACAATGTGTGTCTTCAGCATATATTATCAATATGTAATTCCCTTGCTTTTGTTTATAATTCTAGAAAGGCTTCTTCAAATTGCTATTTTAAAATATTTCTTTTTAATTTCAAAGTTTAATATCTGTTTTTTTATTAGGTTGAGAACGGTTCAGTAGTTAGTGTGCCAGACTAGTGAGCTGAGGTTCTGTAGTTTGGGTCTCATGACTGTTAAAACCAAATCATACTACTCACTTTGGGGCTGTAGGTGCATTAAAAGAATGATTGTCAAATCCCACTATTTGGTTTGAAAGGAGTAGCTTAAGAGTTGGTGGTGGATGGAGTTGACTAGCTGTCTTTTCTCTAGACTATCATTTCAAAATGTGTTGTTTTTTCCTGACAGAATTTGAGCATAAGTAATGGTTAATCTTAACATTTGTAGGTAACACAAAGTACTGCATAATTTGATTGACTGCTTTAATCATTTTGATTTCTGTGTAAATCTGTAAAATCTTACCACTTCTTCTGTAGAGGGGTCGTAACCTTGATACTGTTCTTTAATAGCTTGCTGGTGTTTCTTCCCAAGCAAGTGGCTCAACAAATAAACTTCGGAACCAATCTAAAAAAATAAAGTTAAAAGATGGAACTGAGTTTAAGGAATTTTTCCTACAAATATGGGATATTTATGTAAAAATCTATAAGTCATGTGGTCAGAAAAAATATTCTTTTTGTGTTTTTCTTATGCTCTTTACTTTATATATTGAATTGGGCTTGTTAAAATGCTTATTATTAATGTGTTACTATTCTGTAAAAGAGCAAAAATAATCTTTCCATAAATTGATGTAGTTCATTCATTAAAGAAGACACAAATATATTGAGCACATTCATATGGATAATTGTTTTAAAACTGTTTTAATAACAATTCACATATTCATTGTAAAGAAACACAAACTGATATGAAAAATTCATGAAATCCAAGTAGATAAAATGTGGTTTTAGTATATTTGAAAATTTTTTCCAACCAGTGATTTTTCAGAATACGTCTCTCATCACTCTTTTTCAGCTATATTATGGAAGAAATATAACAAATACACATAATGACTGGAAGTTTATTTGAATTTCCCTTAACAACTGATAAACTTTGTAAGCTTATCAATAAAAATAACTGAAAGCTTATCAGAAAAAATGTGTCTATAAATGTGACCACAAGTTCTCATGCTACAAAAACAACAACATGAAACTTAAAACATCTGTTACATATTTCAACATACGTTGATGAAAAACTGTTGCTTGTCACAACACAGCTACTTATATTACAAATAACCTTTCTGAGAAAAGCTTGCAGGGTGTTATGTTTTATGCTATGTGTTATGTTTCTAGGCTGAGAATAATTTTGCTGGGTGCCATGTTTCAAGGCTGAGAATAGTTTGCTGAATGCTATGTTTCTAGGCTGAGAATAGTTTGCTGAATGCTATGTTTCTAGGCTGAGAATAGTTTGCTGAATGCTATGTTTCTAGGCTGAGAAAAGCTTGCTGAATGCTATATTTGTAGGCTGAGAAAATCTTACTGGGAGATATATTTGTAGGCTGAGAAAATCTTGCTGGGAGATATATTTGTAGGCTGAGAAAATATTGCTGGGAGATATATTTGTAGGCTGAGAAAAGCTTGCTGAGTGTTATGTTTCTAAGCTGAGAAAAGCTTGCCGAGTGTTATGTTTCTAGACTGAGAAAAGGTTGCAGAGAGTTATGTTTCTACTCAGAGAAAAAATTGCTGGGCCTGGCATGGTGGTTAGAGTGCTCATCTCGTAAGGCTTATGTTACTAAGTGAGAGCAAAAAAGTTTGCCAGAGGCTAAAGTATCTCTCTTGATGATACCATTATATTACCCACAGGAACCCATTGATGTGTGTCGACATGAATAATAAATAGTAAAGAATATAAGAGAAAAATTAAACATTAAAAATAAACTATAAGTAAAGAGGTAAAGATGTGAAATTGTGCATTTGACCCCAAGAAAATATTCTAAGGTTTTTTTGATGAAGAGTTAAAAAGGTCCATATTTTTATTTCTTAAATTTAAACATTTCATTTGCACTGTATGTTGATGATAATAGCTACAATGAGCAATGTGGTAGAGAAAATGAAAACTACAATATAAACATTTGTGTTGAAAAAGTTTTGATGTTCATTTAGGTGGTTCTAGAAATTTTAATCAAATTTGAAAACTGTTTGACAAAAAAGTATATATATTTATCATAAAAATCACCTTGCATTTGAACTATTCAAATAACTATAATAAATAACAAATTCTTAGTAGAAGTAGTAGAAAAAATGCAATTAAACATCTTATTTTTCTCATACCACTAAGAAAGTTCCTGTCAAATTTCAAAATTTCATCCACCAGTTTTATTTTTGGAATGAAACATTACAAGAGTTATGTAATGTCCTTGCAAAGTAAGGAACTAGTAACCAAAGGATTAAGGAGAATCACTGTGCATGGAGGTTATGTTGTCCTCCTAGTAATGAAAGGCTTTTGTCTCATGATATCATGCACCAGTGCAGTACATGTTAAACTCATATATTTTAGGGAAGTACTAGCTTAAGGATAGTGGCATGCAACTTTCATAGGCAAACATGTGAGGGATGTTATAATTTCCCTATACTAAAAATGTATTTCCGATAGGTACTTCCCTCCTCTCACAAGATTAGTTATTTTTGTTCATTGCTGCCCTCTACAAGCAAACTTTTTATTACTCATGCCACAAGCCTTCTGCACCCTCCTATTGGAATCAAATGATTTCAAAGTGTCTCTCATGCAAATCATCATGCGTCACCTTTCCACCAATAGGAGAATAGTACATTCATGTGATGCATGTGACTCCCTCTATGCACCTCTACTGAACTATCACTTTGAAGTTTGGCAGACGATGGAAGCACTGGGAGTGGGGAGGAAGAATGGGAACTATGAGAGGAGGGAAGTACTTATCGGAAATAGATTTTAAATACAGGAAAAATTATAACATCCAATATGGTACTTACCTCCTATCACAAGGTTAGCTAGAATCCCACATTGATTAGGAGGGTGGAATGGTGTGAGGGAAGAACAGACATACCTCCCCAAAATCATCCAAAGGATACTTCTGTAGATGAGAGAGTCAGATTCGAAGAGAGTAACTGCACCACTTCTGATCCAAGTATACTCACTTTTGATTCAGGTATACTCTTCGGCCAATGTAGAATGTGTAAGAAAGCACAGCGGAAAATGAGAGAAGTACATCTAAGTGGGAGAAAATATGGTAGGAAAGTGATCCTAACCATGAAAAGATATAGTAACTCAGTCTCACAGTAAAAAAGTGGGTAAATGAAAATGTGTCCCATGGTGTAGAGTGGCTATGGCATGGCGGACCATACTTGGTAAGTCAACTACATCCAAAATTTCTCAGGGTACCGACATCTGCACGAGGGTAGGATGAGGATCATACCATCTTCACCTCAAACCCAAAAACTGGGAAATTGAGAACCACTCCAATTCCTGGGTATTACATAGGATTAGCTCTGAGCTATAGATCCAGGAATTTGACACCCAATACCAAAAGGAAGTCTGTCGCATGCAATCAACACCTGTAACAATGAAACAGGTCAGGACCATCCAAAAGGCAATAACATCCATGTAATATAAGAGAGCAAAGGATACAACTGGAACAATCCCACATATCCCTGCTGTGACCCACAACACAGAAGGAGGAAATCAAGGAAGGAATATAGACAACCCTAAACTTGTGTGAGGACTTATGTTGATTGGTTCACTTGAAATCCAAAACCAGCCTGTGGGATACTGCCATCCATGCAAGGGTAGGATGAGGGCTCCCAATCTGTCAGAATTTAAAATATATATTCTTCTTTTTGCCCATTGTCAAAATACAAAGGCTTTTAGTTATATCTCTTAATAATATAAATATATATATACTATGTTGTTGGGCTAAAGATTCTTCTACAGTAGGTATCTGTGACTTGTTAGTGATAAATTCAACTATGAATAAACAGCATGCACTTCATTTGTTTTCAAAATATTATATATATATTCATAACAAGTTAAACGTATGTACAACAAAGTCTTCACACTATAGAGATTATAGGCATATCATAAACACTATATATATAATTCTCGTCTTGTTGTCAAAAGTCCACTTAGACCTATTCAATTACTTTAGAATTTCAGTTGACAAGCCGAACTATCTTCTCTATTACTATCGCACTAGTATTTTGTGTGTGCACGATTCACTTACAATTGTGGCACGAGTTATTGTAATCATTTGGTCTTCTTTCTTCAAAATATTCTCTTTTCCTTTTGTCAAAGTGCACTCAGGCTGATTCAATTATTTCAGAACCATGCTTTGATGGAATAAATTATTTTTCTTAGTTCCATTTCTACTGTTAGTCTTACTCTAACATATTAAATGTTAGGCCTATCACTTCCACGGTAGTTAACTTCATACTGAACATTTTCTTTTGTAACTTTACTTTGTTCTACAATTATCTGTCTGCTATTTCTGCTCGTCTCATGCTATTCATATCTTTATCACTTAATCGTCTGCACACCTTCTATAATCTCAATGTCAATGTATTGCATGTGACGTTCAATAATCTCAACATCAATAAATGATTAACAAATCATCTGCTTTTAACCCTAAACAAAATCTAAACAAAAATAAAATATTCACTTACAAAAATAAATTAATAATATCTAAACTAAACAGTCTCTTATATCATGACACAATCAAAGGGGTTAACTGCATTTTGACGTCTCAATCTGTGGTATGGTTAATCGCAAATCAGAGGATATTACATTATCTCTACCAGCAGAATACCACTGTCTTACTCTGAACTGAATAGTTATAGCCATTGTATGTGGAACCCATTCAGGAGGGTGTCTTCATGGTCGCCCACCCTAGTAGCTGGGAACTGGTAAGTGGTAAGGACTCCCATACTCCATTAGAAGAGAGGAAGGTGAATATGTGGTGGAGAGTCCAGAGGAACGTCATCACCGAAGAGAGTGAATGGGTGACCATGAAACCCTATTTTGAAAAGCAGACTATACCGGTTTATTCAGTCGATACATGGCAGGGATGAGCAACTATTTCCTTCTGCTTTACCCATGAAATCTATGGGTGGTACAGTCTGGGACAGGCCAATTTATGAAGCAAATATCACAAGGTTATTCACCTACAAGCAATCTTGTGAAACACCCCATCTTAAAGGTGAGCATGCGAAGTAATGTAAAGGAAAATGCTACTCAGCATGGAATACAGTGCAGATTTAGAATTAAAGAATACCTGGTCAGGCACGACTCGCCACAGAGTGGGATCCATGTAATGGAGGGTAAAAGGGGAGAGATCTCTGGATGAAGAGGGTTGCCACGGGATGAGACGAGAATGGGAACCACTGAAGGAAGCCATGAGGACAATATAACAATGAAGGGCACGCACAGGATGTAGAAGTCTATCCTGACTGGGATGTGGGTAAAGATGATAAATAGAGGGAAGGGAAAGAGGCAAAAAGGAGGAATTACCCTCACAAGCTTCCAAGGTTTTGGGAAGGAAGGAATGATCCAGATAAAGGAGAAGATAGGTAGGGTGGTGTAATGTCGATGGTGAACAAGTCATGGTGACACCTACAGGCCAAAAGGAAATATGCCTTAAGGGACAGGTGAAACAAAGAAACAGGTTTGAGCTGAGGTAAAGTAAGGGAATGGAGGACCACATAGATGTCCTAATTTGGAAGAGCAAGTCACCAAGGAGGTAGATGAATATGGAAGGAATGGATTAACATGGAAAGGATGGGTGAGAGAAAAACCCTGCTGTAATGGGAAAGACGAAAGTAATGGGATAGAGCTGCCTGATAACCTGAAATCGAGAAGACCAAAGACCTTTAGTCGAAAAGCCACATGAGAAACTCTGATACACGAGCAGCAGGAAATCTGTGAGCCTGGGCCCATGTGCAAAAGACCTTCCACTTTCACTGATACACTTCTTTGGAGGAAGGATGGATGGATTGAGCCAATGGGAGAAACCAGATCTCTTCGCCAAGGACCTGACAAAAGCCAGGCGTGAAATGCGGCAGAACTAGTGACTGGGGTTGATGAAGGAGGTCGGGTAATAAGGGAAGTGGTACAAGAGGGAATAAATGTAGTTGGAGTAAACGACAAAACCATGGTTGGGTCGGCCAGTGGGGAGCGATCAGAAGGACCCAGCACAGAGTAGCATGGATAATGGAAACTACCCAATGTAGCAATCAGATAGGAGGATAAATATATAAGAATTTGTGTAACTGGGGTAAGAGGGGTAACTGGTGATTTAGGGCAGTGGTAAATGCATCAATATGAGGAAAACCCCACAGACTGCAAATCCACTGGAAAATGAGAGGATGAAGGGACCACTCTGTCAAGTAAATCTTGTCAGGGCGGGAAAGACGATCCGCCACAAGGCCACGTGGGCCCAATATAAGAGATCCAACATATGAAAATAGAGGGATCTCGACTGGGTGCCACCTTGGTGATTGATATGAGCCATCACTATTGAATTGTTGGAATGGATCATTACCAGACAATGTCTGGCGATGGGAAGAAAGATCCAAAGCCTGACGAATGGCTAGGGGTTCTGAGACATTGATATGTAAGGACCATTTGTCAACAGGCAATGACCTGAAGCCTTCCTGGTGATCGCCCTACACACTCCAGCCCTGAAAGGATACATCCATAAGCAGATGTAAATCTGGAAGAGAAAGTGGGACTTTTCCAATCACCAAAGGAGATTGTCTACAAAAGGAGGAGGAAGTGTTATGGCAGAAGGTGTAAACAGGCGATCAAAATCCTTATTAACCTGCTCAGGTTCCACAGGTTGAGGAAGAAGTGGGGCAATGTCTGGAGTTAGAGGTTAACCCATATAACATTCAATCTCGCTGCCAATAAACACAGACAAATCTCCTGACAGGTTGACAGCACCTGTAGCCTGTGGTAAATCACCTGTCGATTGTGAGACAACCAAAGTGGTGACATTAACTTCAAAATTAATGTTGTATCAGTTGACAAAAGCATTTTAAGTAAGAAATAAATGTGACTAGAACAAGGGTAATTGGACCTGAAAGCTTTTAAAAATAAAAAAAGAGGAAAAACTGATTAGGTGAAATTAAACCACTTTGAGAACTAATTCAATCTCAAACATTAATCAAGATCAAGGATGTCCAAGTGCAAATGCTGCTAAATGAGAAGTGATAGTTTGGTAGAGGCATATAGAGGGAGTCACATGCATGATGTGAGTGTACTATTCTCCAATTGGTGGAGAAGTGACAGCTGATGATTTGCATGAGAGACATATTGGAACCATTTGATTCCAATAGGGGGGGGGGAGGCTTGTGGCATGCGCAATACAAACTTTGCATATAGAGGGTAGCAATGAACGAGAATAGCTAATCTTGTGAGCGGAGGGGAGTACCATATCGGAAATAGCTATTCTGTGTACGGAGGTGAGGTATTGTCTCAGAACTAGATTATCACTGTATGTCTACAAACTTCACATTGAAACATAGCTAATACATAAAATTATAATACTGTATAAGTTTTAAGTTCTAAATTTCAAAAGGATATATGACAATATATTTCCAATTTTCACCTCTCTATATCACAATTCCTTTTTGGTCCATATTACCCAATTTAGATATTATTTTTATAGCTATTTGAACTTCTGAGTTTTAATGGAAATCATAAATTTATAGTATAGATATTGCTGAGATAAGACTAATTCTATAGCTTCCAAATATCTTGATTTACATGCTCACATGCCATGCTTTCCTATCATATACTATATCTAAAATTTGCTAATACATTTTTTATAACCAATGGAATGACATCTTTTGAATTATTAAGCCTAGATATTCAAAGTTGCTGTCACCATGTTCACCTTCTTCAAGTAAAGGAAATATTTTAACACACTTATAGCTTAGTTTGAAAGCCAGTGAAATTACACTACTCATAGGATATTGTATCCTTTGTGTGTGCTATTATTCTGTATTCCTACTTGAATACTTGAAAGCAGTAAAAATTCAGTAAAGTACTAAAGTACCAAAAATTAGGGCTCACTTTTATCAGGTCTTCAATTGTAAAAAAAATTCAAGACCAAAACCTAAGTACTAAAATTCTTGTTTGTTATGAATATTTTTTATCTATTGTTATAAAAGTAACTAAAATATAAAAATCAGAAGCTTGTTAAGTTAGGTAAGAATATATAAATGAAAAGAATGAAGTAAAAAATTTCTCAGCAATGTATGAACACAAGCTGCACATGCATTACATAATTCAATATTTTGTTTTACTGTAGCTTGATGTTTACAGCTTCTCTATGCATGTTAAGTAGTTATACAAAATGTAAAAAGCAATAAAACATTGAAATAGATAAAATCAGACAAAGTGTTACAAGCCTGAGGCGGTTTAGGATAAATAATCGTAATTTCTGTTAAAATCTGCAGTCATTCTAGAAAGAGAAAAGGGTAATTTAGAATATTTTTATATTTTTGTGGTGGTTACAAGGCCAGTCAAATAGACCAAACCTGTATAGTTCTTAGGGTAGAGAATAATGTATAAAATATATAAAATAGAGTTTTACTTAAAAAACAACAACGGATATTCATATCAGGAGGTTCTGGACATTATGTAAATGAAATTTGAATGCTGAGACAAAAAAGTTTTCAATTGTAACAGAACAATCACCTTGCACTCAAACTAGTCAGAGTATTATTCTGACTATGACTCCATACATTCAAAAACAAATCTTTAAGTAAAAATATGTAATTGAAAAATCAGAGTTTTTGTTCACAAACGACTTGCAATGTTTCCTGAAAGCTTGCTAAATTTCATGAAGATATACATTCTACATTAAAATTTATAGTATGTGTAGTTTCATAGTTACACAGTGGTGAATGTGAACTGAAATGAATGTGAACTCACACCTTGAGAGCATAACATAGAAACAAGGTTAAGCAAGTACAGACCTTTTTGAACTATCATTTTGATATGTAAACTTTGTCTAAACTAGGGGAACAATATAAGCTTATGACTATTTACATTATGTTTACAAGAATCTCAGCTAACAAAGAAGAATATCTGTATAAAAATTTACTAGAATATATCCTAAATATCTGTTCTTTGCCAATTAAGGAAATATGCCAATTCTTTTTAAGAATTCCTCCCTTCCAAAACATATAATTAAATGTTAAAACAGCCAAATTAAAATTAACTAACAAGGTTGTACTTTCAATTATCTCTATATGAACATGCCGTGACATATATACAACAAAGATGTTACTTAACACATAATGCCCAACTAAAATAAAACAAAAATTACATAAAATGTGTACATTTTGCAGGCACTACGAGATCGAAACTGTTACAAAACAAAATAAAATTACGAAATTAAAAGTCTACAATACTAAATTAAAATGGAACCAAATTTTATAAAAATCATGTACCAAATAAAACTACAAAAATAACTCAATTTAAAAAATAAAGCTGAATAAAATCAGGTACAGACTAATACAACCAGAAATGAGTTGTTGAGATAGAAGATACAGACTAGTTCAGCAAGAACTAGATTACTGATATACAGACTAATACAATCCAAAATGAGTTGTTGATAAACAAGATACATGCTACTAGATTCATAAATGAGTTACTGACATACAAGGTACTGACCAATACAAATGGGAATTAGGTTACTGTCAAAGAAGAGACAGACAAGTCCAGCCTGATCTAAGTTACTGACTTAGAAGATACAGACTAATCCAGTCAGAAATGAGTTGTTGACAAACAAGATACAGTCTAATACACTAAATAATAAGTTGTTGACATAAAAGATACAGATTATTCTAGCCAGAACTAAGTTATTGACATACAATATACAGATTGTTATCGATAGAAAAGATACAGACTAAAACAACCAGAGATCAGTTGTTGACATACAAGCTACAGACTATTAAAACAAGAAATGAGTTATTTACATACAAGATACAGAATAGTCCAGCCAAATCTAGGTTACTGATGTACAAGATACAGACTAATACAATCCAAAATGAGTTGTTGACATACAAGGTACTGACCAATACAATCGGGAATTAGGTTACTGTCATACAAGAGACAGACAAGTCCAGTTAGAACTGAGTTATTGACTTAGCAGATACAGACTAGTCCAGTCAGAACTAGGTTACTGACATACAAGATACAGACTATTGTAGCAAGAACTAGATTACTGAAATACATGATACAGACTAATATAATCAGAGATGAGTTATTGACAAAAAAGATACATACTAACACAATCAGAAATGAGTTGTTCACATACAAGATACAGACTATTGTAGCAAGAACTAGATTACTGACATACAAAATACAGAGTACTACAATCAAAGATGAGTTGTTGATATAAATGATACAGACTAATACATTTAGAAATTAATTGTTACATACAAGATACAGATTAATACACTAAGGAATGCCTTGTTGACATACAAGATACACATTAGTGTAGCCAGAACTAGGTTGCTGAAATACAAGATACAAAAATACAAGATACAACTAGAAATGAGTTGTTGAAATAGAAGATATAGACTAATACAATTAGAAATGAGTTGTTCACACACAAGATACTGAGTATTGTAGCAAGAACTAGATTACTGACATACAAGATACAGAGTAATACAATCAGAGACGAGTTGTTGATATACAAGGTACAGACTAGTCCAGTCTGAACTAGGTTACTGACATACAAGATACAGACTATTGTAGCAAGAACTAGATTACTGACATACAAGATACAGAGTAATACAATCAGAGAAGAGTTGTTGATATACAAGGTACAGACTAGTCCAGTCTGAACTAGGTTACTGACATACAATATATATATTATTAATGATAGAAAAGATACAGAATAAAACAACCAGAGATCAGTTGTTGACATACAAGCTACATACTATTAGCATCAGAAACGAGTTGTTGACATAAAAGGTACAGACTAATACATTTAGAAATGAGTTGTCAGATACAAGATACAGACTATTCTAGCTAGAACTAAGTTACTGACATACAAGATACAGATTAATAGACTAATAAATGAGTTGTTGACATACAAGATACAGAATAATACATTAAGGAATGCCTTGTTGACATTCAAGATGCAGAATAATCTAGCCAGAACCAAGTTACTGACATACAAGAAAGATACAAGTGTAGCCAGAACTAGGTTGCTGAAATACAAGATATAGACTAACAGAATCAGAAATGAGTTGTTGACATACAGGGTACAGACTAACAGAATCAGAAGTGAGTTGTTGATATAGAAGATACAGACTAATACAATCAGAAATGAGTTGTTGATATACAAGATAGAGACTAATAAAATCAGAAATGAGTTATTTACATACAAGACACAGAATAGTCCTGCCAAAACTAGGTTACTGACATACAAGATACAAACTAATACAATCCGAAATGAGCTTTTGACATACAAGGTACAGACTAATAGAATCGGGAATTAGGTTACTGTCATTCAAGAGACAGACTAGTTCAGTCAGAACTAGGTTACTGACATACAAGATAGAGACTAATACAATCAGAAATGAGTTGTTTACATACAAAATACAGACTATTGTAGCAAGAACTAGATTACTGACATACAAGATACAGACTAATGCAATCAGAGATCAGTTGCTGATATACAAGGTACTGACTAGTCCAGCTTGAACTAGGTTACTGACATACAGGCTACTGACTAATACAATCAGAAATGAGTTGTTGACAAACAAGATACAGACTAGCCCAGTGAGAACTAAGTTATTGACATACAATATACAGATTGTTACCAATAGAAAAGACACAGACTAAATCAACCAGAGATCAGTTATTGACATATAAGCTACAGACTATTAGCACCAAAAATGAGTTGTTTACATACAAGGTACAGACTAATACAATCAGAAATGAGTTGATGATATACAAGATACAGACTAATACAATCAGAAATGAGTTGTTGATATACAAGACAGACACTAATAAAATCAGAAATGAGTTGTTGATATACAAGACAGACACTAATAAAATCAGAAATGAGTTGATGATATACAAGATAGAGACTATTGGAGCGAGAACTATGTTACTGACATACAAGTACAAACATAAATGATTTGTTGACATACAAGGTACCGACTAATATAATCAGAAAAGATTGTTGACATTGAAGATACATACTAATACAATAGAAAAAAAGAGTTGTTGATATAGAAGATACAGACTAGTACAGCCAGATATCAGTTGTTGACATACAAGGTACAGAGCAGTCCAGCTATAACTGAGTTAGTGATATACAAGCTACAGACTAATACTATCAGAAATGACTTGTTGACATATAAGGTATATATTAATTCAATCAGAAATGAGTTGTTTATATACAAGATACAGATTAATGCACGGATAAATGTGTTGTTGACATACACGATACATTCTAGCTCAATCAGAAATGAGTTGTTGACACACAAGATACAGAATAAGAAAATGAGTTGTTGACATTCAAGATACAGACTAGTCTAGCAGCACTGAGTTACTGACATACAAGATAGAGACTAGTGTAGCCAGAACTAGGTTACTAAAATACAAGATATAGAGTAATAGAATCAGAAATGAGTTATTTACATACAAGATACAGACTAGTCTAGCAGCACTGAGTTACTGACATACAAGATAGAGACTAGTGTAGCCAGAACTAGGTTACTAAAATACAAGATATAGAGTAATAGAATCAGAAATGTGTTATTTACATACAAGATACAGACTAATACAATCAGAAATGAGTTGTTGACATAAAAAGTACAGACTAATGCAATCAGAAATGTGTTATTGTTATACAAGGTACAGACAAGTACAATCAGAAATGAGTTGTTGAGAAATAAGATACATACCAGTCCAGCCAAACTATGTTGGGAACATACAAGATAAGAGTATTCTAGCCAGAACTAAGTTATTGACATACAATATATATAGACTATTATGTTCATAAATGTGTTGTTAGATACACAAGGTACAGACTAGTCCAGCCAAACTATGTTGGGAACATACAAGATAAGAGTATTCTAGCCAGAACTAAGTTATTGACATACAATATATATAGACTATTATGTTCATAAATGTGTTGTTAGATACACAAGGTACAGCCTAGTTCAGTCTGAACTAGGTTATTGACATAGAAGATACAGACTAATACAACCAGGAATGAGTTGTTGACATACAAGATACAGACTAGTCCAGCCTGAACTATGTTAGGAACATACAAGATGGAGACTACTGCAGCCTGCAAGAGGTTATTGACATACAAGATACAGAGTAATCTAGCCAGAACTAGGTTATTGACATACGAGAAAGAGATGAATACAACTAGAAATGAGTTGTTGAAATACAAGATACAGACTGGTGCAGCCATATCTAATTTATTGACATACCAGATATAGACTATTCCAGCCAAACTATATTATCAACATATAAGATACAGAATAGTCGAGCAAGAACTGAACTGGCATCATATAAAATACAGATGAATCCAGCCAAACTACACTGCTAATATATAAGATACAGAACTGTCAAGGGAAGAACTGAGCTGCCAACATATAAAATACAGAAAAATCCAGTCAAAACTAAGTTGCTTACTAATTGAATGCATATATCAAGGTTAAACCTAGCCATATTTGACAAACTTTCATTCTGTAAGTGTTTTGTTGTGACTTTTCTTGCTTTTGACATATAATGCTTTAATGAACTGCTGAAATACAAATTCATGTGCATCAACTATTTCAGAAAATAGCTACTTAACAGCCCACACATAACATTCAATTGGAACTGTAGTCAGTGTGGTATGTTATTGTGATACATGGTGCTTATTGTCCATTATTTACCTCAACTAATTTAATATTTTATGTCTATAAAAATATAGTCTAGTTGTTGTTTTAAAGAACAACTTGAGCAAGTGAACTTCTCCCATGTCAATACAGTTCAATGACATTTTGGAAATTCAAAAATAGATTAAGACACACATTTTTTTGCTATAATTTACAATGTTGTCAATGATGATAAAAAAAAACAATCATAAAGTTGGTTGAAAAGGCTAAGTCTGACATATCCAATTACTTTACACATCACGAAATGGTTTTGATCTGCAACACGTTGAGAGAGCTATAATTCAGAATGAAAAACAAGTTCACTCTTTTGTTTCTTTGTAGCTATTTCTTTTATTAAAGGATTAAGGGAAAAAAAGTGTTATCTTACCAACACATTACATAAAATACACATTTTTTTCACTTCATAAGGCACAAGTCGTGGCACATCATCATTTACAGAAGAATATCGTCGAACACTAAGTTCAAAAGCCTTCTGTCGTATCTGTTCCATGTTTTCCTCATGACGACGGGCACTTTCTTCTTGCTAAATATGAATTCATTCGACACCATATATAATGCTGTAATGTACAGTTTAAACACAAGACTGAAAAATTCTTAGTAATTTTCAAATAAGTAGACAGGGGCAAATAAAAGAAAAATAATTTTTATACAGAAAGATCTAATATTATCTGAAATTAGTAATTTCATTTAATATCAAGAGAAAATTCATGCATCATTCTTTCTTTGACAAACTTCTTCAAAATTTCTTGTTTTATAAACATAACTATATATTTTCCAAACAGAACAAGAAAATTATAGGAAATATTTTACTACAATCATCAGGTCAAATAGAATTTTGGGAACTAATGATGGCTTCTTTGAAATAATCATTATAGCAGAACATAAAATACAATATTTAGTACGAAACTGAATGTTTCAGTCAAGTAGCCATTTTTAAAGCTGTAAACTTTTTCTAAAATACTTACTAATGAGAACTTTTACTATTGATGTGGAAAAATTACAAAAATGAATCTCAATGAAACATGCACTATAAGTCTTTAGCTTAATTTATTTTCATTATTCAAAAATTTTACCTTTTGCTGAATTTTCTTCTGTAGTCCTTCTACTACAGCCTGTTGGGCTGCACTTAGTGCTTGTAACCTCAGTTCTCTGTCTCTAAAAATAAGACAGTAAATATTTAATAATATAACAGTTTAAGTTACAGTATTTATTTGAAAAAATTAACAATTAGAATCCACCAGCAATTTAATAACTTACTAGACCACCTGTGACCTGTTCAGAGGTTATGAAGAATTCAAGCTAATTTCAATATTGCACTAAAATGATGG
>NW_013668039.1:97458-113937 GCF_000517525.1 Limulus polyphemus | reverse complement strand
TTTATTTTGAGATAATTTAATTAAATATTTCAATCCAATCGTGTTATTCATAATTCAAGAAAAGGTATTTAATTGTTGATCAGGAGTAAAAGGAAAGACCATTTCATTTTTCAAAAAAAGTGAAGTCAGAGTTTCAGGTATTGTGATGAACAAATCTTATTCAAAATGCCTAAAAATAAGAAATACCAGATAATAGTAATGTTATTCATGGTTTTTTAGAACGTAATTGCTATAAAAAACCATAAAAAGCTATTTCAGAAAAACATTTCATACTTACTTGCTCAAATTATTGCAAGAAACAGCAAAACTTGATAACTGATACCCTACGAATTCACCAAATGAAAAATCTTTTTCACTGTCTCACAGAGAATGATTTTTTTGACTGAGAAAATTTTCTCATTTCCGTACCTACCATAACCAAAGCACATTATTGAGAAATTCTTCAAGATCTTGTTTTTTTGTCATCTTACGCCTTTTAATGAAGATGGGAACATTGACAGGGAAATAGATTTGAACGAAAAAGTTTCGTAAAGAGAGCAAACAGTAGTGTGATGTAAAATTAGTCATGCTAGAAATTTTCATAAAAGTGACCCAAAAAACTGTGCTAACTTGGTAACTCGTGGCCCAATTTTAACAAAACTTGTTTTATTCTGTTTCTATTCTCATTTCAAGGGGTACTGTATTCTTACAAATATGGTGCTATTGTGTGCCGTTTTTGCTGTATTTAATTACAGATAAGCAAATAAACAAATAATCTCAGAGTTTTAGTAGATAGATAGATGTATGTGATACTTTCGTAAGTCAGCAGAACACCTAACTGCTACATTCAATGGCATGTTGTTTCTATTTAATGCTTCACAAACCAAACTAGCTTATGAAAATTACAGTAGTGTCAAATTCATTTTCAATTATCAACGCAGTTGGCAAAAGTATTTTAATGTAACTATGGTTTACATATCACACACTGTACGTTTAATTAGCTTGTATGTTGTTTAATAATAAACATCTTAAAGTTGTTGCGCTTATGTTGCAATCTATTGATGAAATAGGGAAATAGATTTGAATGAAGAAGTTTCGTAAAGAGCGCGAACGGTAGTGTGATGAGTAAAATTACTCATGCTAGAAACTTTCCTAAGAGTTATCCGAAAAACGGCGCTAACTTGGTAAACTGTGGTTTGATTTTCACGAAACTTGTTTTATTCTGTTTCTATTCTCATATTCTATTCATATTTCTATTCTCATATTGTGCGCCCTTTTTGCTGTATTTAATTACAGACAAGCAAACAATCTCAGAGTTTTAGTGGTATATAGATAGATAGATTATATAGATATCCCAAGTTAAAACAATATGTTAAGAAAAAAAAAGGTCTTTCTTCACAAAGTTACAGATGATCTATAGGTCATGACATATTAGCCTACAAGCACAAATATATTAGATTATCCAGAATTGTTTCCAGAAAAGTTTACAACGGTACATAGGAAATGTGCAGTTGATTGTGGATGTAAGAAAGTATCTATGCTCTGGATATTGAGTAATCTAATGTTTTCAGAGGTCTGTCTAGTGTAATTAACCTGTTATACTGAGCTATAAGCACTTTAAACTTAAAGTATAAGATCTGCCCAAGTGCCAAATTTTAGTTTCTAATGGAAAAAAAAAGAGCCAATAATTATATTCAGTTTGACATATTTTGAACTACTATACGTTGACTTCCCAGGCATATATGCAATTTAAGATGTATTTGGAAAACAAGACATTAAAAATACTAAAATACACTGTTTATTCTCAATATCAGGTATACAGTACTTTCAGAAGCCAGCATAAAATAAAAAAATATAAAAAGATCTACTCTTACAACCTGAAAATTCTTGAGTGCTATATGTATACCTCATTCTTACATTTTTAACTCTTCTAGAGCATATATTAAGTGGTCTAGTCCAAATCCATTATTCAAATGTATCATGTTTGTCAATAATTAACTATAAATGAGTCAACCTGTTTTAAAAACATAAAAACTAAAGGTGGTAATAACAATAGTGAGATGTCATAATACTGCAGACTTTCACTGCCATTTGTATATATCTGGTGCAAAATATTATCTGTTTAGTAATAAATATTCTGGTATTTATTTAGGGTGAAAACACTTTTGACTAAACATACTAGTGAAGAACTTCCCATACTAATTTTATGATTTTGTTTGACAAAATAATATGGTTACAACAATATCCAGAAGTAACTGATAAATGATCAGTAAGCATTACTGTGAAATACAAGTTACAAAAGGACTGGTACTGTCAATGTAGGTGACCACGTGAATGATCCTCTGAAAGTTTTACAAAATTCACACCCAACTACTCTCCGACTCTGATCCACTTCTTAGATTTTACTATTATTCTTAAAAGTGGATTCTTGTTTTCTGACTTGTATAGGAAACCTATTGATTAACCACAGCAGTTTCACAGTGAAAATTATCATCTCAGTCACACTAAACAAAACCTACAGCCAGGTACTCAGAGCAAGAAAAATCTTTCCTTGTGAAAAAAACAACAACAATATCCTCATTGAAACAAAACATGATTCAAAGAATGCCAAGACACAGAGACTGACCAACAGATTGCTAATTGTGTTGAATGAAATGCTGTTCTTAAAGAAGCAGTTTCTTAGAATAGCTTTATCATCATTTGTTTAGTAATTTTACTTTTATTTTTAGATCTTCTTACCACTTTTAGCCATCTCAAGGTCTTTAATACATTCTAATTTTCCAAGTTAATTTTTGTCTTTAAAATTCTCTAACAAACTACAGCGTAACTTAATCACGAGGTGATTCTTTATAGTCAATGTTTTTTGCATTTTGTTGATAATACATTTTTGTTTGTCTCACGAAAGTGCATTTTTATTGTTTTTGGATGGATTTAGGAGGACTTTTACTATCTAATCCTGACAATGTTTTTCTTTCCAAAAATCTATCACTGATATACAAAGGTCAAAGTGATTTGAGGACCTAAAATGGCTTCAACATGGAAGCTTTGAACACTGACACATTTTTCACCTGAGATTAATTTTCCAAGTATAAGCCAATCTGGTTTTAATGACACATTCATATCCTACAGTAAAAATCAGAAAGATGTTCTTTTAAATTTGATGATGCATGAAAAGTTTTCATTGAAATTTCTGTGTTGAGGTTTCTTTTGACTCTAAGAAAACAGAATTTCTATTGCATGTATACATAACACATAAGAAATCACATATAATCCAAATAAAATATTACATTATTTTGATAAGAAACTGAAAAGGTGTATGTAGTTCCATATATATTTCTAACCTAGCTTTCTGACTGGCTATCTCTTGCCTCTCTTTTTCCTTCTCCTGTTGCTGCTGTTCTATCTTTTTATCCTTTAGTTTTCTTTTCTCCTGTATTTCTTGTAATTTGGCCACTCTTTCTGCTTCCAGTACACGACGCCGTTCCTACAGCACAGAAATAAGCAACTATCATTTTCAAGTTCATTGAGTTGGCAATAATATCAAGTAATGACATTTTAAAATTCATCAAATTTCTCTAATAAACTATCAAAATTTAAGTTGAGATATTAGAAGTTAATAGTATTTATTAGATATTTTAAGTAATAAAAACCTAAGTATCTTTGGGCAAAATGTATCATTATTTATTTTAAAAGAAAACTATTTAGATTAATTTCATCTTTAAACAGTAATTGATGTCGAAATTACATTCAAAAATCAATATTATTATTAAAGCAAGGTCTTTTTTAACATAAAATCTTATAAAAGGCAATAACACTGAATTCCATACAATTACAACACAGTTATATTAAAGAATATTACAAATCATAAAAAGTTATAATGATAGCAAATTCCTTCTTATTTGGCAAAGTTAATACACAATCAAATATTTTTCACACTGACAAAAGCTGTCATTTAAGTAATGCAAGTTATTAATTGAACAATTTGTTCTAGAATTTTTGCAAAAAGCTGCACAAGGACTACCTATACATAACCATCCCTAATTTTGAACTGATAGACTAGAGGGAAGGCAGCTATTCAACAACACCTGCTATTAACTCTTGTCTTACTAATAAACACATCAACAGTCTCAAAGTACAGAGCTCATTTTTATGGCAATGAATTCTTAGATGAATAGTCAGAGTATGCTACAACTAAGCTACCAAGCCCATTGAAGAAAATACAAATTAACATTTGATATAGTTCATATGTTAATTTAAAGGTGGCCTATAACTAAACATAAAATAAATTTCAATGGACTAATAATGGCTGGAGATGGCTTGAATGGTAATGAAGCAAAACTTTAACATAAGTTTAACATAACACCAAGTGTACAACGTTTCGACAAGGTTTTGTCATCATCATAGTTTATATGTTCATTTAATGATGGCCTATAACTGAATATAAAATAATATTTCAATGTAGTTCATATGTTTAGCTTAAAGATGAACTGTAATTAAACACATCTGTACCAATTACATGTGATAAGAACAATCATATTTATATATTTTACTCTAGAACTCCACTTTGCGCTTCTTTTATTTCTAGCACCTTATCCCCACTTTTTTTTTCTAATCTTCCTCATTCACACCTCAAAAGTATGAAAAAAGCAAATAAAGCAGATCTATGGGTATTATTATTACTTCAGCTGCAGCTTCTTTAGCTGCTTTCTCTTCTTGTCTTCTTTGGCGCTCTTCCTGTAACAAAAAAAAAGTCAACTATCAAAAGGATTCTTTTTCTGGTAATTTCATAACAAATTTCTACTGTTTATAAAAAGTCTATGTGATCTTTCAAACATGAAGTTTTAACAACAACTTTTATGGAAGAATCTAGAGATATTAACTCTCTCACTATGGGCTTGGTCAATTCCACCTACAAATTGACCTTTATAGTTTACATACTATAACTTCTAATATGTTTAGGGTATCTACACAAAATTTTGCAAGCTTTCACATAGCATTAAGACATATTTGTAAACAACAAATCAGAATTTTTAAAGAAGTGTTTTTGACTAAACATTTCTATATGAATATATGAAGTCAAATAGTTGACTGCTCTTAGTGCAAAATGATTTTCATGTTAAGATTAAAAATACTTTACTTCATTTGAAAGATCTCAAATTTCATTTGCATAATCTCTAAAACCTCCTAAATAAATTTCAAACGTTTTTTTAGTAAAACTTTTTTATTATCTGTTATTTTCTTTACAGTAACTCTATACCAGGTTTGTCAATTTGACTGAGTTCATACCCACACTGAAAAAAAAAAATTAAAAAATCCAAATTCTCTTTTTTTCCTTCTAGAATGACTTCAAATTGTAATATGAAGCTACACTTGTTTATCCTAAATAGCTTTAAACTCCTAACAGTATAGATCTGCTTATACTTAAATTTTATTGTTTTAATGCCCTTTGAACTGTATATAACTAATATTCCCACCACAAAAATTGTAAATAACATGTCAAATGTGTTGCTCACATTACCCTATACACAAAGCACAAGCTACTTGCGAGTTGCTTGCGAGCTTACCATGTGAAAATTTTTTTTCATTATTATTATTATAATTTATTTTACCTAATTTAACATTATCTAATCTAAAAAGTTTCTAATTCTTCCATTTTATACTTATAATAATAAATAAAGAATATACATAAAATAAAATATTTACCTGGTCTTCTTTTTGTTTTGCTGTCAACTATTGATGACTCTTAACCCTACTATTTTTTATACTTATGGTACTATTGCACTAATAATTTTTTATTTAATTAAATATTGCACCAAAGAACACAGAATAATAACATGCAAAAAGCTGATAATGTGCTATAAGCATCACAATGTTTCTAGACTTTCTAACTATGCAACAAGAGCTATTACAAATTCCCATGGGAATAAAGTTTGAACTGAAAGCAAAATAGACAATTGTTTGTACAGAAAACACATAACATAAAATATATCATTTCGTGAATTAAAACTTTAGCTTTCTATTGGTTATAAGTAATATGGTATTAAACATTAAAGAGTACTACTGGCAATTTGTGAAAGACATGAGGTGATAGGTGGGTGTGGCAAGAGGAGTCTGATTTTCTATTTTACTGCTCTGTAACCAAATAATATTAAAGGCTCAAACATTATGCTTTACCAGAGTGATGACAACATTATAAGGAGTAATTTATATTAAATTTCGTACTTCTGGGAGAGGTGGTAAATAAATTAGTTTGGTTTGAATTTCACACAAAGCTACACGAAGGCTATCTGTGCTAGCCATCCCTAATTTATCAATGATAGAGGAATGACAGCTAGTCAACACCATTGAATTGACAATTTCTGAAAGAGAGAATGTCACAGGTGGCCATGGCAAGAGGGTTTAATTTTCTATTTTAATGGACTGTAACTAAACATGATTATAGGCTATAAAAATTGTGCTTTGCTAGAGTGATGACAACATTATAATGAGTAATTTACATTAAACTTCATTCTTTTTGGGCAGGTGATCTATAAATTAGAGAAGAGGGGATGCCTAGAGAATAAATGTCACAATTCTCATACTATGAGAAATTCAGGATTTTTTAAAAAATACTTATAAAACTAAGAGCTTAAAAACTTATATTCAATTAATATTTGGATTATTAGCTATGTTTTATGCTATATGTATTCATATATCATGATAAGAAAGTATTTTAATTAAATTTTGAATGTAACTCACTGAAACATGCTCAAAAAAAAGATGCCAATAGCAAAAGTGTTAATAAAACTTGCACACATAAATACCTGCATTTCATATGAATAAAACTGAACTCTGAAACAGTTTGATTTAAATACAGATAATATTTTAAAATGGCATTACTGTCTTCAAGATTTGCTGATGTACCTAATAATTTTTGTAAAAATGAAGATGCTAAAAGCTTGAATTATAAATTACTTTGACACATTTAACTGAAGCTAAACTGGTTCCAGAGAAAAGCATCTTTTATCAGATAAGTAAACAAATAAAGACTATAGCACATAGTTCAACCCTTTAACTTTTAAAAATTTATTTTATTTCAGCAATACAGCATGTCTTCTAAAGGTTTTACTTCTTCATTCTTTGTTTAAAACGTCGTAAATTATGTATTGTAATTAATCAAGATAATTGCTAATAAAAAAAAACAGAAAGTGAATCTATTTTACTCTTACAGTGTTTATGAAATCAATAAAATATACAACAGTCATTAAAAAAACTTTAAGGAGGGAGTTTAATGAGAAACACTAAACTAACGGTTCATAGCATTTTTGCCTTTCTGTGGCATGTAAACAAGAGAACAATTACAAAAATGTGTCTAAAATAAAAAATTAAAGCAAACAGTTTTGATTTTCTTTTAATTACTATGTAATAAAACATGCATGAAAAGAAAATATCAAATTTCAATATTTCAGTTTAATTTTTATTTTGGAGTTAATTTGAGGGGTCAGATCTCGTAGAATTTATCAAAATCATTTTTTCTCTGTAAAAACCCAATTGTGGGCTAAAAAGGGTTAAAGATTAAATTAAATAATATTCATTTTTAAAGACAAAAAATAAATGCAGTTTTCGTATAGTTAAAAAAGATCACATAATGGTTAAAATGGGCAGTAGGAAGGTTAGCTATAAATCAAAAGTTTGAACCTATTGGACAATGATTACTAGTCCAATGTCCCTTATAAGATCTTTATCTTAATGATTCAAAGGCAAAAAGCAGAAAAATAAAATATAAAAAAGCATTTTATATACACCATAAATAAATACAGTTAAAAAACAGAAAAAACATTCAACTGTTTACTATTGCGAAAAATAATCCAATTACATGGATTATCACAAACACTGATTAATCCACTTGAATCCAAGAGATCATGTAAGTGTTAAATCTGATAGAAATTTGAAAATCAATGCCAAATTAACTGTATTTTGTTAATATATTTTTTTCCCAAAACTTTAAGCTTACTCATGAATACAACTATAGTTCATAAAGATTGAATTAGGGCAGGTGAAGTGCCAATATTTATTTGAAATTCAGCTTCTTAATTGTTCGTAGCTGCTGTAATTTCTATTTTTCCCAGATACTTCCCAATTTTACAATTCTGAAATGAAACTCAAATGCTTTTCCAGGCTCAGTAGATTAAAATTATATGATACTTTGTTTTTCTCTTTTCCTGGACCTAAATAAGCTTCTATCAGTGTTATTTAAAGTGAAATATGTAATATTTATATCCACCTTCTTGTGAAACCATTAATAAATCTGTTATGTGCTTAAAGAAATTGTAGCAGATTGAATAAATGTAAATCCTATTTAGTGGAAGTTGTGATTTTCAGTAATTTATTGAATCAAACATGACACCTGCTTTATAAAATATAATCTGTATTCTAAGAAACAGAAACTTAATATTTCTGACTTAAGACCATTAAAAAATCATGTTATTTCCTGATTAACCTTTGTTGAATGGATGGCAACTACCTGTTGTAGAAACACAAGTGTAGAGAACAACGTTTTGAAAGTCTTCAGGAGACGAAAGGTGGAAGACTATCAAAATGTCATCCTCTACACTTGTGTTTCTACAACAGGCAGTTGCCATCCATTCAACAAAGGTTCATCATGAATACTCTGCCTAAAGAGTCTATCAAAGAATACATGTTATCTCCTGTTTTGAAATTTAATTAAGCTTCCTGTAAATTACAGTGGTTTCATATTCTCACCTGAATATCTTGTAACCGAGCTTCATGATCTTTTCTTTTAGTCATAATATCATGCCACTTGTTTTGTGCCTCTAGGGTATTGATGAAAGCTATTTCATTAACCTGTAGCAATAAATAATACTGTTATAACCTCTACTTCTAATCCAATTGTTTCAAGAAGCCACACTGCTTAGCCAGAAGTAGTTTAATGTTCAGTGATGGGTGTGATCTTAGTGTATAGAGCTTTCTCCATAGTTTAGGAAAACTTTGAGCCTTATAAAAAGTGACTTTAGCTGAGGTTAGTCACTGAATTTGTTGGACTGAGTTAATGAGTCTGTTAGTCAGTATATGAGATGACTTTAATGGACTGCTGCAAGACTATATTTTGGCTTCTATACCAAGCTTTAGGTTGAAGTTTACAAGTAATCAGAGCATGATATAATCAGCCAGTTATTTAGTTCTGGGCTATGAAATATTTACTTTGAGTTTCAATGAAGAAATAGAAAAATTAAATTACCAAGTAAGTGGAATTTTTTTTAGAAATAGTTATTTTTGAAGTTATTCCTATTTGTAAATGTCAAATACAACAGCTGTGGAATTGAAGTTGAAGAAATAAAACATCTTTGTTATCATTGAGCAGACTGCACTTTACATTATTCATTTTACCAAATAATCTAAAAGAACCAAACCAACAACAAAAATCATTACATCAATACTAAAGTGATCAGTAAAAAGTAGATAAATAAAATACTTGAAATTATTACATTACAAAACTAATCATGTTTATAAATATTCACCACAGTATCTTAAAAAAAGCTCCAGGTTATTTGTAAGAATATCCAAAATAAACCATTTCAAATTAAGATATACCAAAAATAAATCAGAACACATCTTTTTTTTTTACAGTAAATTTTATACCTTCAAGCAAATAATATATTTATTTTAGTGATTTTTATTGAAAAGTTAAAAGATCAAATGACAACAGTATCTAACACTTGATAACCCTACCAGTCAAATAATTCAGATATTCAATTAAAACATCTCAAACTAATTGAAATCACTTTAGGATATATAACAAAAAAAAGGGGATGAAAAGTAAAATAGTAAAGAAAACAAAAAAAAAATTATCTTGACCATTCACATGACTAGTTTACAGATTCAATACTGAATTTAATGTTACGTTCTTCTGACCATTCACGTGACTAGTTTTTTAGATTCAGTACTAAGTTCAAAGTTACCTTCTGACCATCCACATGATTATATTTTAGATTCAATAGCGAATTAAAATTTATCTCTCTTGACCATTCATTTGTTTGTTCATGTTGTGATGATGTCAGTCAGAGAGAACAGTTGACAAGGACTGGAGCAGAGAGATGCAGACTTCTCATGACTATTCACTTCACTTGACTAGTTTTTTTATACTTAGTACTTAGTTACCTTTTCTTGATCATTTATCTATTTTTCAGATTCAGTACTGTGCTCAAAGTTACCTTCTCCTGATCATTCACAATTCACATGACTAGTTTTAAATTTAGCACTGAATTCAAGGTTACTGTCTCTTGACAATTCACTAGTTTTTAGATTCAGTACTGTGTCCAAAGTTACCTTCTCCTGACCATTCACATGTCTAGTTTTAAGATTCAGTATTGAATTCAAAGTTACCTGTGTTTCCTCACTTTTAAAGTTTATATATATATATATAAATAAAAACGGATGAACTCACAGCCAGATTTCCATGAATATAAAGCTATACTGTAATGTAGGATGTTTCCAAAATTAATGCGATGTTTGAGAAAACACATGCACAGTAATTTTAATATAGTGGTTACAGCAATATGCAAGATAAATTCACTTAATTGTATCTCTTTAATTACATTCAATCTACAACTATTAACAAATGAAATACACAAGTTGTATATAAGAAACAGTACAATGCAGATACAGATTATAATGCTGAATATTAATTTCTAACTATTCTTGTTTTTTGTTGAAAATATATTAGAAATGTATTTCCAAGAAAAAAAAATTGTCGTAACAGAAATGCATTTTCACTGGAATACAGCAAAATCTAAAAAGTTTTCTGCAGTTGTCTGTTGTTTCTAGTTCAAAGATGTAAGTAACATATAACTATTGCTTATTTAACTTTTGGAGTAAAACCAACCTTTTCTTCTTCATCATGAGCTTTCCGTTTAATCATCTGAAGTTGTATCTTTCGTTTTTGCTCTGCACGCAACAGTTTCTGTTCCATAGTTATCCTTTTCTGCAGCTTCTGTTCTTCTTTCCATGCTTTCATTTCTTCTGCCTGTTAGATTAGTAACACAGTAAGAACTATATTCATTTGGAAATGACTGCACTAAAATAGACTAGGTCTTCCATGTCTTCTTACAGAAAACAACATATTTTTCATATTTAAACATGAAAAAAATGTGTCAAGATGCTAAAAAAAGGTAAAACATAAGAAAAAAATTTAAAAATTATTAGGATACTAACAGAATGTAACTTATTAGCAAATATTTTTCTGCAATGGAAAATCTGCAGTAAATACAGCATTCTGGACAAACAAAATATACAGGTTGTAGATTCTTACATTAAACCATGTTAACAGTGTTTTCTGTTCCACCTTCTCAAATGTGGACAACCGATTTTTGAATCTCACAACAAAAACTACAAAATCACAAAGTTTCAAATAAATCTGATATTTTCAAAGGATTTTTGGTAATTCATAATATTGAACTTCCTTCAAAAGTACCTTTAATACGTGAAAATGAAATGTATATATACAAATTTTCAAATTTATTATCTAAGTCTGTAATTGAAATTTTTTATTTATAAATATTTATATAACTATATGACGAACTCAAGTTGAAACACTTCAAAACTCGTATTTCTAGCAAAAATGTGATTATACCAATTTTACATTCTGTAAAATTACTAAAATATATTTTGCAACCAAATAAAATTCTGAATCACAATAGCCCTTAAAATTAAGTTATATTGTTTTTCTGATAAAAATTATTTGAATATTATAATATTTTTTATAAAGATTAGTTAAGTAATATTACTTTCTTGACTATATCTTTAAATTTATGAGCTCTTTCTTCTAAGAACTTTTCTCTTTGTTCTTGAGCTTTAGCCAACCTCTCTTCATGACGCCGAATGGTTTCAGAACGGGACCTACAGTTCAAAAATAAAAAAATATGAGATTATAACTGAGTTGTTAACAAAGTATAGTGCTTGCAGAACAATAGTTACCACATTAAAAATATTGGGTTATTTATTTATACATCAGATGTTTTAAACCACATTTGACAAGGTATGTCTATACACCAAATGTTTGTTTTTTACCTGAAAATGTATTTCCAATAGATACTCAACCCTGCACAGTTCAGCTAGCTTCATATGTTCTTTTAATTGTTCTACCAAAGATACTTGCATGCCACTAGGCTTGTGAAAACTCCCACCTAATTTCACATGAATTTGTACCACTGCACAATGGTATAATCATGCAGCTAAAGCCCTCCACCAATAGGGGTGACACACTTCCATGCACATTAACTCCCCCCTATGCATTTTGCTCTTGTGAATCTTCATTCTTCAGTGACTTAAGTAAAAGTGTACCAGAAGTGGGGAGGATAGGTGGGAATGTGTGAAAGGTGAATATCTATCAAAGGAGTACACTTTCAGGTAAGGATAATGTTAATTTCCAAAAGGAATACTCACCTCCAAACACAGTTTAACTAGAACCCCACATTAAGATGGTGGAGGAGCCCCCTTCAGAGAGCATCCAAAGGAAGCCCATGGGGTGTAACATATAATGGCAGGGGCTCCATAGGGGCACACCTGTGGGAAGCTGTATATCAACTCATTCAGGGTACACTCTTTGCCTGTTTAACATCCAACATAACATAATTTTTAGGGACAACAAGGAATCTAGTGGTCCATCTGAGCTGTCCAATTTTCTAAACTAAACTAAATCTATTAAGTAAAAAATTAAGTAAACCTCAAGCCAGCCATTATCATTCATAAAGTTATGAAGCTTTCTCTTAAATTTACTGCCTCAACAACATCCAAAGGCCAACCACCCTGTTAAAAAAATAAAACTGTCTTAGCTGAAGATGACTCCTACTCTGCCAAAATTTATATTTGTGTCCCATAGTCCTACCTTTCTAATCATTACATATGAAAAAAGATGATGCATCAACACTATCAATTCTCTGAACAATCTTTAACACCTCATTCAGATCCCCTCTAACTGTCCAAAGGAAAATTTCAGAGATCTTAACCTCTCCTCATATGACAACCCCCTACATCCCAGGCCCCATTCTGGTAGCCCATCTCTGAACCATTTCCAACAATTCAATGTCCTTTCGGATGTAAAGAGCCAAAGACTGAACAAACTACTCTAAATGTGGCCTAACCAGCAACCTATACAATGAAATTATAATCTCTTTAGACTTGTATTCAATGTTTCTGTAGATACAACCTAAAATCCTATTTTCCCCACCACTAGCAACAGCACATCACTTGGATAGATTAAGAGACTGATCAACTACTACACCAAAATCCCTTTCTTTCATAACACTGTTAAGATTATTTCCATCCAAATTATACTTGTAATTCAAATTATGATAACCCACATATTGCATTTATTATAATTCAAACCCATACGCCATTTATTCACCCATCTCACTAAATGATCTAAATCCTTTTGGAAGGCAGCAGCATTCTCCTCAAAAACCAACAAAACCCAAGTTCTTAATATCATCAGCAAATTTAAGTAAATTATTAACCATTGATTTAAATCAAAAACAGCAAAGGTCCTAAGACTGAGCCCTGAGCCACATTAATCCAGTTTGACTGAACTCCATTTATAACAACCTTCTGTTTTCTTCATCCAGTCACTCTTCTATCCAATTAACTAACTTATCCCCATACCTATATAGATAAATTTTTAACACGCCTTTTATGTGGCACCTTGTCATATACTTTCCAAAAATCCAGATACACCAAATCTACACCCTTACCCTCATTAACATAAGCAGTAACCTTTTCAAAGAATGTCAAAAGCTTTGTAAGGCAAGATTTTCCCATAGTGAAACCATGTTGACTATCCAATAAAATTCTAAACTTTGTTAAATGACTTTGAAAAGCACCTTTTATCAGACTTTCCAAAACTTTTCCCACAACTGATGTAAGACTAATAGGCCTATAATTACTGGGACAATTTTTATTACCTCCTTTGAAAACAGGAATAACATTAGCCAACTTCCAATCCTCTGACACCTGCCCACTATTCAAGTACTTACCAAAAATAGTATCAAGTGGCTCACATATCCAATCCTTAACCTTCTTCAAAACCCTTGGGGAAATATTATCTAGCCAAGTAGATTTATCATTCTTTAAACTTCCCAATTTTTTCATAACAGGCATAGAAATAATGTGACCATCTTGTTTCCATCAATGAACTGTTCAAGATGAAGAGTATTGCTTAAATCTGCAATAGTAAAAACTGAAGCAAAAGCAGAATCTAATAACCTAGCCATCTCATAATCATCAGATACAAGCCTTCCTTTATCATCCCTCAAAGTTCTTACCCCATCCTAACATTTTGTTTACCCTCAATGTATTTAAAGAAATCTTTACTCTTAATTTTTAGTTTATCATGATCCTTGTAAACAAGCCAGCCCCTACTATGTTTAAATGTAAGCCATACATTCCAAAAAACTCCCTTTTCCCATTAAACTGATCCCACAAGTTCAACCAGCCAATATGCTCATCCTTACATATTAACCTAAGCCAAGCATTCAGCCCTAGTGACTTACTTATAATTTTATCTACACAATTAATTCTCAGCAGTATCCTTGGCACAATTAAGTTATGGCCCTTTTCTTTAAATTCCTTTATCAACTCCTTGTACTTATCAATTTGCTCCTCTGACATAAAGTTTCGTACATCAGTAGTCCCTATATGCACAACAAAAACTGAATCATTGCTAGTCCCCTTTACCATATCTCTTGCCTCTATCAGTTATATTTTCCACCTGTGCCCCAGGGTAGCATAATCTAATTCTTTTCTCCCTAATTACCCCACAGACTACTCTATCCTATAGAAAAGAAGAAAGGCAAGGCAAGTAAGCCAGATTTGTGTCGCTTAGATGAGTAGATCAGTACATGATCGTCCAAGTACATGCACACAAGATCTTGAACAGCCAACATGTGTAGTCACCTCCTCTACATCAGACTGAACAGGTCAAAACAAGTTGTGGGAGAAGGGCACTTGTGATAAATATCCATGCATCAGTCTCTACAGCCCATGCCAACTGCAGGAAGAGGGAACTGTATGATTTTGTTATAATATGGATACTTATATACCCTCCTTGACCCTCAGTCTCTAATGTCTCCTTATCAGCTGCAGGAGTAGGGTATGTGAGAGAGATATCACTGGTATATATATGATGTGTTCATCTCAATTGTACTGTCTGTCTGTACAGCCCCATGCTAGCTGCAGGAAGAGGGCACTGGATTATGTTATTACAGTATGGATACATTTGTACACTTCTACTTGACCATCAGTCTTTATGGGCACCTTGCCAACTGCAAGAGTAGGGTATGTTTGAGGTGTAGTAGGGACCAGTAAGTGTGTTCACCTTGAGTCAATTGAACAGATACTGGTTGCAGAAGGAGGGGTGTGTGAGATTTAGGTACTGAATGGATTGGTAGAGTGAGTTGTATCATCAGCCCATATGTAGTTTGTGATGTATACTGTATCATAAATATATATGTGGGGTGATATACTCTTGGTGTCATCACAGCCATACTTCTCACCATAATGTGATCCCTTGTTTAGAGAGGATTCTCCATGATCCACCACCCCTGCAGCTTGAGGGGTGGAGAAATTGCCTAGGGGGAATCCCAGAGAATGTGCCCAGATCCTCATAGGTCCTTCAGTAAAAAAAACAAGCAAGAAAAGGTGTTTTACTGAATACAGTGTAATGGGTGATGAAAAACCCTATTTTTAAAAGCCAGTAAGTATAATCCAGAGAAGTGAGAAGAAACACTGATCTGATGTTGGCATTTTCCATGACATTCCATGGAATAGGTATGGTCTGGATTGGACAAGAAATGTGATATAGATATAAATATATATATACCACGAGAAAACCTTAAGTGGTCTTGCACAATACCCCACCTCACATTGGGCACATGTAGAGCCAGAGTGGATGGTACGAGTGCTTTTTGTTATCCTGATTTGATGCATATTTTGGATAAGTATACCCTGAGATGCAACACTAATCACCTGGTGGAATGCCATTGAATGAAAGAGGAGTCCTGAAAGAAAAATGATTCATATTCTGCTCAAAGCCAGTGAAACAATGTAAGAATGGTGACATGTGGAAGCCAAAAATCATCAAGAGATAAAACAGCCAGAAGATATAGAGATGGATTCATGAAAAATTCCACATGCCTGCTTGAAAAAGCTTGTCCAATGGCTGGGAAAGAAGAGGTGGAAGAGAGTGAAAAGGATAAAGAATAGAATGTGAGCATCTACAGCCTGAGATAATCATTTCAACAGAGGAGTCAATGGGCCCATTTCGGAAAGGAAAAAGGAACAAGGTTCATGAAAAATCAGAGTCCCAGGATAGGGACAGAAGAAAACAGGGATCCTTAAAGTAAGAGGTCTGTGATAAAGCACACAATATTGTCCAACAGTGCCAAATGCCTCGTCATCTAATTAGTGATGCTTTCAAATTCGATGACGAGGAACCCACTTTGAGACTAA
>NW_013668039.1:87529-96855 GCF_000517525.1 Limulus polyphemus | reverse complement strand
GAAAAATCAGAGTCCCAGGATAGGGACAGAAGAAAACAGGGATCCTTAAAGTAAGAGGTCTGTGATAAAGCACACAATATTGTCCAACAGTGCCAAATGCCTCGTCATCTAATTAGTGATGCTTTCAAATTCGATGACGAGGAACCGTCTCCAGCCATAATTAGTGATGCGCATGAATGAATTAACGAGATTCCCACTGTCCCTATCTACTATCTAGCGAAACCACAGCCAAGGGAACGGGCTTGGAAAAATCACTGTAGACTTGTCGGAATGGATCATGACCAGACAATTCCTGGCAAGATAAAAAAAATGATCCAAAGCACAATGTACGGCCAGAATCTCCAGGATATTGATATGGTAAGATTGTTCGACCACAGAACTGAAGCTTCTTGCTGATTAACTCATGCTCCCTGGACTGGAGAGAAGTGTCCATGACGATATGCAAATATGGATGTGGGGGAGGAAGCACAACACCTACTGATGTGTGAACCCTGTCCAACAAGGGAAAGAGGAAGGGAAATAGGTGCCTTAAATGGATCCCATGCAAGGTTTCACTGGTCATGCAGGGCCCACTAAAGAGACCTCATATGCACCCAAATGGAGTCAAAAAGAAGAAGGTTGTGTTCAACTGAGATGATTGTTGAAAAAAACACCCAAGTGGACAAGATATTGGGCAGGTATAAGGAGAGACATCAGAACAACAGGAAACATACAAAATAAGAAGGAGGAAAAGAAGTCAGAAGAGAAAGCCATTACAAAAAGCAAACAAGTAAAACCCCAAACAAGGTCTCAGTCAGGCAAGAAAGAAGGGTAAGTAGGACAAAGAAGGAGTAGGACAAAATGAAGAGGACAGGGTACTAAAACATGTCTTGGTACTAGGAAAGGAGAAAAGCCATGAACTGGCCTCTTGACAATTAAGAAAGGGTGAGACCAAGAATTCTTTGATAACCAGGCTGTTAATAAAAGTAGAAATGCAATGTACCAAATTACTGATGAAGGAAGTGGGTGGCAGAAGAACTAATGACAAAAGACCCACCATTGATAGTAATAAACAAATACAGTGAAAGGATCAGAATAATGTCATGAACATATTGCCACAGTAGTGGAAAGTCCAGTCCAATGGATGACACACTGGGCAAATCCCATGCATGAGAGTGGAGGGAGGATAACCTCAATCCTCAAGGAAAAATGGAAGTGAGAAAGTGCAAACCTAGAAAGAAAAATGATAATAGTGAGAAGAAGAGAGTGTCCAATTAATGAGCATATCAAGGCCAAGGCAGTCAGAAAGGCACCAACAAGAGGGGCAAAGAAGGATATTAGTGTAATAATCTGGGGCCAGAAAGTCAAAACGAATAGGAAAGTAGGATAGAAAAACAGGTAAGACCAAAACTGGATGAGAAAAATGGAAGCCAAAGCTGAAGGATGAGGAATAGAGGACCGTAAGAGAGGAAGCCCAGAGTAAAGAAGGGTGGCAGAGTGTCCAAGATGGACATGTCCAATAAACCCCCACAGTAGATCTTGGGGTGCATACGATGCTCTGTTGAAAGAATAAGGACTGGCCAAGAGAGGCAGCTCATTAATAAAAAAAAAGGATGTAAATGAGCACAAAAATGTATAGTTAGTGCCCCAAACAAAAAGGCTCTCGAACATGAGCCACAAGGGTGGTTGGAGCAAGGAAAAACTGTGGAAAAAATTGAGTGGAGCACAACCAAGTGAACCTCCAGTAACAGCATGAATGGGTATATGCCTAATAAACAGAGAGAAGATTGACCACACTGATGGGGAGTGGACACTACTCCAAAATATAAATGTCCACTCAGACCTGCCCCCCACAAAAATGTACCAGCCTCTTTATCAAAGGATTCTTGGTCTCAGCCTTTCTTAGTACGTGAAATTTTGATAGCAAATAAATCCAACCTACAACATCCATAGGCCAAGAGGAGAAGGAAATAAGTCTTAAGGGATAAGGAAGATGACAATTCTGAAAGGAACACAACAATAAGGAGAGGGTAGAAGAGGTAAAAACTTTATGGTAACAGAAAAAACGAAAAGTAGGGGATAAGGCAGCCCGATAACCCGCAATCGAGGAGAACAAAGACCCCTGATCATTCAGCCAAGTGAGGAAATCCATAAAATGAGGAATAATGGGTTGAGCAGGTAAAAAACCCTGACCCAAGGACCAATGGCACAAAAAGGTCCACTTATTTTGATAAACATCCATAGAGGAAGAGTGCTTGGAATGAGCTAAAAACTAAGCAACTCTTTGACAACAATGGGAATGAGAATGGGTGCCACCTTGGTAAGTAACATAAACCACCACTGTACACTTGTTGGAATGGATCATAACCAGACAATACCTGGCATGATGAAGAAAATGATCCAAAGCACGATGTATGGCCAGAAGCTCCAGGATATTGATGGAATGAGTTAAAAACTAAGCGATTCTTTGGGACAATCCGGACAGAGGTAATTTGGTATTGAGGGTGTGAGAAATGCATCCAGGTGAGGAGTATCCCACTGAAGGTATACAGCCACTTGGAAAATGAGTGAATCAAGAAACCACTCTGTCAGATAAACTTTGACAGGATGGGAAATATGATCTGTGACCAGATTGAATGCACCTGGAACATGGCACGCAAGAAGATGAATACTGATCAGGTGTGTGGGCCCAAAAAAAAAAGAGATCCTACGTTTGACCACAATGGGAATGAGAATGGGTGCCACCTTGGTGAGTGACATAAGCCACCACTGTAGACTTGTCGGAATGGATCATAACCAGACAATTCCTGGCAAGATAAAGAAAATGATCCAAAGCACAATGTACGGCCAGAATCTCCAGGATATTGATATGGTAAGATTGTTCGACCACAGAACTGAAGCTTCTAGCTGATTAACCCATGCTCCCTGGACTGGAGAGAAGTGTCCATGACGATATACAAATATGGATGTGGGGGGAGGAAGCACAACACCTACTGATGTGTGAACCCTGTCCAACAAGGGAAAGAGGAAGGGAAATAGGTGCCTCTAATAGATCCCATGCAAGGTTTCACTGGTCATGCAGGGCCCACTAAAGAGACCTCATATGCACCCAAATGGAGTCAAAAAGAAGAAGGTTGTGTTCAACTGAGATGATTGTTGAAAAAAAACACCCAAGTGGACAAGATATTGGGCAGGTATAAGGAATGACTTCTCCAACTGGATTAATAACCCAGGAGCAGCAGATGAGTGTGATGGGTAAACTCCTGTTCAAAACATACTAAAAGAAACCAGTCATCCATGTAATGGTGTAGGCATAACCCCTGAGCATGAATACAATGCCAAAGTAAGCCCAAAGGGCAGGGTGCAAAATTAATAAACTACCCCATTATGAACAAACTGAAGATAACACCTCGACAGATGAGATATTGGAATATGCAAATAAGCATTTGTGATATCTACCATGGTCATCCATAAACCTGGAGAAAAAGCCCACCTGAGAGTGAGAAAAGACTTTCTGGTAAATCGGGGCAGAACCTAAAGTGACTGAGATGGGACAAATCATTCACAGGCCACCAGTCCCCAGTTTTCTTGGGTACTACAAACAGCCTGGAATAAAAACCTGGAGAATAATAAGTTACAGGTTTGATGGCTTTCTGGGAGAGAATATTTTGTACAGCTTCTGAAAGACATTGACTGACGGTAGGATCCTGAGGCAATGGAAAGGATATAGGCACCAGAGACCACATAAGAGGGAAAAGGAAATGGATGACAAGTTCCTTGGATAATACCAAAATAACCCACTGATCTCTGGTGAAAACTAGCCATAAGAGAAAAAAATTGGTCGATTGAGCCCCCACTGGATCAGAACCTGCCAGGTAGTCACCATTACTGATGACGACGTGCCCACACTTCAGAATAAATGGCAATGCACCAAATTTACAGAAAAAAAAAAACACGATTGAAGAGCATAATAAAAATGTCTTGACATGAGCGCTGCCAAAAGAAAACCGATAGTTCTGTAGAATCCAATAGAGGGATTCATGCATCAGAAGGGTGTGTCGCACTCTTATTGATGATGATTTACTACATGATGATTTACTATCTTATTGATGATGATTTACTACATGGAAAATGCAGTTGAACCATGTTGAACATAGGGTATGTTGGAGCTCAAGGCTTGTGGCAGTGATAAAAAATCATTTCATATAGAGAGCAGCAATGAACAAGAATAGTTATTTATGTGAGTGGAGGTAATGTACTGTATTGGAAATAAGGAATTAGAAAGGGAAAAAGAAGGTAAGGGTCCTGATCCCCAAGCTGGTCAGACAGAAACCAATGACAGAGAATTGGGAAAAGAAAGGGAAGAATGGTAATAAATCTAGACAAAAGTGATGACGAAAGTGGAGGGGACAAAGAATTTTACATAAGAAAGGAGCTATTAAAGAAAGAAAAAATTGAAATCCTAATAAGAAGCAAAGAGAAGAAAAGATAAATCCAAGATTCACGGGTCATAAAGTGATAAATGAAAATTAATAAAGAACACAGGCAAAAATAAAAGAAAAGAAACATACCTGAGAATGAAATCGAGTAAAAGAAGGAAAGATTGAAGTTCATTTAATGAACGGTAGGGTACTACCAAAGCAAAGTAAGTGAAAGACGTAGTCTAATATATCATTCACAATTGAGGAAAAAGAAATTTGGCTGATGAGACAGGAGTAGCAAATCCATGAAGATGTGGTAATCCACAACACACTGAGCAATGGCTGCTATGACTGTAACATTTAATGGGCCTCCAAACGCCACAGCAGAAATAAGACCAAAATGTGAATAATGTCACACACTCAAGACTAATTATAAAACACTGTCATAATAAAATATTAAAGCTTTTGAAACAAAGACTAAAGAAAATTAAAATCAAATTTTCATTGATATAGCAAATCTCATTAAATTGAACACACATGAGAATATTAAATATGTCTGGTCAATACAGTGCCAAGGATTAGAATGAAGATTCACGAGTGCAAATGCAGAGGGAGAGTTAGTGTGCATGGAGGCGTGTCATCCTTTTATTAGTAGAGGGCTTTTTCTGAATGATGACATCACCATGTAGTGATGCAAGTTCACATGAAATCAAGTGATATTAGATGGGAGTTTTCACAAGGCTAGTGCCATGCATATCTCTTTGGCAGAGCACTGAGGATGATAGTTAAACTGTGTGAGATAGCAAATATTTGTTCCAGAATTTACCAACAGTTTATTCATGTGGACTTCTTTACTTCAACAATACTTTGTTCATAATTAAAAGTTTTTAAATAACCAACAGTAATGTAGTGTCCTGCTATCACATTTTTTCATTTAGATTTCTCTACACCAAGAATATTTTGTTCAAAATTAGTCTTTAAATTACCAACAATAATGTCCTGCTTATACAGTTTTTCATTTTGATTTTTTATACCAATGATAGAGAATACTTTGTTCAAAATTAAAGTCTCCAAATTCCATACCAGAATTCTAATGCAGTGTTTCTTCTGGCTGTCTGTGATTACAATCATCATATCCTAACAAGCTATACATAATAGCAGAATATGATTTTAAAGCAGACTTAACTTAGAAGAATGTTTATAGTAATAGATTATTTTCACATTTGTAGAATAGCAAAGTGACTTGCAAAAGCTGTGTCAGGTGTAGCATGTCACACACAGTAGTTAAACAAATACTGTAAATAAATCCAACACTAAAATATCTAAATACTAGAGGATTGTTGTAAAATTTGTCTGTACAAGCTCATCAGTCATTTTCAATAACATTTTAACTCCTACTCAATAATTTGTACTTTATGAAACTAAACTTTTTAACAGAATTCTTAGAGGCAAACTGTGACAAAAATCTCGTTAAAAAATTCTCAAAGATTAAAAGTTAAAAAAATGCCAGTTTCAGTGGCATCACAACACAAATAAGTAAACTTTCTGATTAATATACAATATAAAAATTGTAGTTTTATTATTTACAATACAGACTTACTTTGCACTTAAAACAATTAACTTGTAATTTCCAAACGATCACCTTAGCTGAAGATTTTACGGCATTTAGTTTATAAGCTTATAAAAAATGTTCTGCAATATATTATATTCCTCAGAATTCTTAACACAAAAGGAAAAGTTACTTTTTTCTGTAAGGGGAAGATAACTTTTCATGCATCTGGAGTGCTCTGCCAGGAGTTCGAAGTTCCAGTTCAAGATATTCCATCTGATCACCCCAGGAAAGGCCTAATGAATGAACCCACTCCTGAGCTGAAAGTTACATAAGATTTAACAATTGATCTTGTGACAATAGGCTTAATGTCTAGACCAACTTCTGAAAATTAAATTAGGTTTACAATTTGATCTCATCATGATCAGTGGACCCACTCCTGAAAATTAAATAAAGTTTAAAATGTGATTATCTTGAAACAGGCTTGATAAATGGACTTACTTTTTTACTGAAATTTACATAATGTTTAATATATGATACTTGTTTATGACAGGCTTAATGACTGCACCAACTCTTGTGCTGAAAGTTACACGACATTTAACGTTTGTAAACAATTTGGGATTTTATATAAGAATCTGTATTAACAAACTGTTTATAGTATAAACATTAAATATTAGTTCAAAAGTTACAGCTGTAATTGAACAGAGCAAACCTAGATAGCTAACCTAGAATTCAAAATACATGTATGAGCAAGCATGTACTGTACATAAAACGTTTTTGAAATACTATGAACCCAACCACGATAAGTATTCCATTACAGTTGCAGGCTATGCTCTTTTCTTATTTATACTTTTGTATAGAGTTGGGTTATTAGTGGTATTTACTAATTTATTAAATGATGGGCTCATTAATCTATTACATTCAATTAGTACATGCCTCCTAAATCCAACTCCTGTAGGAGCAAAAAATAAAAACAGGCTTCTGCTACCTTCATAACATTTGAACCACTGCATTATTTAACATGGTATTAATATTCCTGTTTTCATTCACATTGTTCTTTTGTTTTGATTTTTAATTTCAAACTACCCTTGGTTTCATATCAGAGACCTCTTTTGAAGGTTGCCATTTATACATTTTGTGAAAACATTTTTTTTTGGTTTAATACTTACTATCAGAGGTAGGGGGTAATAATAACTTATTTAAAACATATGACAATTGCAATTAGAAATAATTAAATAGTGAGTTAGCTAATTTATTTATGTAGGTTATTTGAATATGATAAACATAAAAATAATATTCAATAAATATTTGAGTCATCAAAATATCTTTTAGTTGTCTACCATACTCACTAAACAGTTTATTTTTTGTGTTGAATTTTGCACAAAGCTACATGAGGTCTATCTGAGCTAGCCATCCCTAATTTAGCAGTATCAGACTAGAGGGAAGGCAGTTAGTCATCACCATCCTCCACCAACTCTTGGGCTACTCTTTTTTTAAAAAACAAATAGTGGGATTGACCATCACACCGTAATGCCTCCATGGCTGAAAGGGTGAACATGTTTAGTGGGATGGGAATTCGAGCCCGTGACCCTCATATTGCGAGTCACGTGCCCTCACCACCTTTCACTAAACAGTAAACTAAATGTATCGGATATGAATATGATTTTATGTTATTTGGTGAACATAATAAAGAAAATCTCAAGTAACAATGTTTAATTTCTTGACACTAGTTGCAGAATATTTAATTTTTACAATTATAGTATGATACCAGTTAATTTTTCAAATGTTAGCTGTGTAACAATGTAACCAAAGTTTTAGTATTTATTTATATGTAAGAAGAAACCTCCACTATGATAATATAGTATCTTGGATTAATCAGTGTTGACAATATAGTCCTAAAGCAACCTAAATAAATCAAAGTTAAAATACCATTAATAACAATCACGTTATAATCCAGCAATATCAAAGTTTATATCTTTATTTCTATTAATGTGACTAATGCAAAAATGAAAATAAAGACAAACATTTCAAACTTTTTAGTTAAAATCCAATGGTTATAATGACATTTAGAGAAAATATTTTAACATTGATAAACATAATGCCGATTTAAAAAATTATTAAATAGGTTGTTACTTATACAGTTATACCACTTGCATTTTCACTTATTTTAGACATCAACAATATGTAAGACATCTTTCTCACAAGAATTCTGACTTTTAAGGAATGAATATGAATTCTGAAACAATTCTGAGTCGTAAGAGCTTCAGGTGTCCTAAATAATACTAACCTTAACTCTTTTAGCACAGGCTAGGTCCCTGGGACCGACCTCACAACCATTTTGTGCTTGTTATAGTTTCATGCTGTAACTTTTAAATTAGTAAGCAAATGTTAACGAAATTTGGCAGGTTATCAGTAAACATTACATATGCAAAATATCAAATTTTACTGTTAAGTTTTAAGGTTTGTAAAGCAATGTTTTTCTCGTGCCTTTTTTTCTTTTCACATGTTGCCAATCCAACATACAAAATAATTTTCATTTTAAGATTAAAAATATTTTTGTGCATCAGAAAATTTTCAAATTCACATGCAAAATCTATTTAACATCCAGATAGTTATCAAACATTTCTTAAGAAAAAACTTTATATTTTATCTGTTATTTTCAGTAATGAATCTCTGTACAGATTTGGTCAATTTGACTGAGCTCATAACCAAGTTAAAAAAAAAGGAAATAAATATAAATTATGCCTTTTTCCTTCTAGAATGACTACAAATTATAATCTCATAACATATATATTTATTAAATTTTATTATATTGACTTTTCAGCCATGCCAGGCTAATAATACAGAAGTTACAATGATGCAAGTTACGTGCACTCATGTTACTGTATCCAATAACATAAAACTGATCTTTAATCTTTACAAAGTGACCTGTCTTGGCTATGTTTTAGTAGACTAGTATTTTGTAAAATACAGTCACATTTCAATTATTATGCATTATATATGTATATATACACCTGGAAAAAAGTTAAGCACCCCCAAATATTTTTCAGGATTGCTTATTGAAAATAAGGTTTAATTTTCATGATGTTGAGCAATGTTCATAATTTCAAACATAATTAAAAGGATGTGAGCGTTCAGGTGCGACATTTAAATCAGGCGCATTTTTTTCCCCACGTGCAACTTGCTCCCTTCTTCACGTCCAATATGCACTATTTTCTCGTGCATCAAATCCGTATTTAAGTCCCGAATTTCTGAATGCAAAATCATTGTAAGTAAGAATGGCAAGAAGACGCAGAGGCGCAGAGATGGCAAATTATTGGCATGAATTCCGCTGGTATGTCCTACAAGGCGATAGGTAGACAGCTTGGCTATCATTA